>NC_133489.1:2760451-2904372 GCF_025370935.1 Choristoneura fumiferana
TGAGAAACTGCATTATCAATATGTGAGTGTCATTTTATAAATATTACGTTATTTACATAACGTTGAGTAAGATTTTTCAACGTTCCGATTCGGGTACTCCATGCATTGACGTTCTATTGCGAATAGGTACCAATAAGTGAAATGTTGCATTTATGGGAGGCTTTATGTCATAAGCACAAGGATTAATTTAGTATGACCTGTCGGAACGATTAT
The DNA here is from genome assembly GCF_025370935.1 of Choristoneura fumiferana. Taxonomy (NCBI): domain Eukaryota; kingdom Metazoa; phylum Arthropoda; class Insecta; order Lepidoptera; family Tortricidae; genus Choristoneura; species Choristoneura fumiferana. The sequence continues at coordinate 2,760,665 of NC_133489.1, forward strand.
ATTTGTTTTGGTCGCAGTTCATTAAAGTTTTTAATTATTTTTTTAGACGATGTGGAAGATACTCCCTACAGCATAATGCATGTAGTTCCTTAGCGGGAACAGGATTTAAAAAAGTTTATTTAATAAAATTGTTACTATATATTTTTTTAAATATTTTTTCCTGGAAGTAAACTCCAAATTATATAACATATCATTTTTTTAAAAAGTCATTCTTTGTAGGGTAGAGAGTGACAGTTATCAAACACGACATCCGTCCGATTGCGTTTAGAGTAGAGCATAGATAGATAAGCCGACTTTTCCAAAAACATCTCGTCAATTCCCAAAAAAGCAGCTATTTTTGGTTTTCATTTACTTCGATTTCTTTCATTTGTACCACTGCCACGACTGCCACTAAAGGTTAGGAAATCAGCTTCCAAGACCAAGATCATTCCTGCAAGCAGCCATGTTCACGCTGCGGTTCGACGGTACTTATTTGAGTCGCAGGAAATTCTAAACAGCAGGGCTACTACGAAACTCAAAGTTCGTGTCGTGCGGTACCTCTGACACTTATACTATTTAATACGAGAGCGAGAGGGACGGTACGTTATGAACTTCGAGTTTCGAGTTTCGTAGTAGCCCTGCAGGGTCACGTGACCAGATTTGTCGCTGCAAACGAGCGACGAGCGGCTGCATGAGGCCGCACCTTAACGAATCGAGCACACGCACTCGAATAGTGACAAACGGATGACGTGACGCGAGTGTCTCGTTTATAATTCACACAAATGTCACTATCGAGTGTATCGAGTACTCAGTATCGAGTATCGCTATCAAGTATCGATACTTACTCGGTATCGAAAGTTTTATTCGAACCCTAGCTATGCTCTAGCTGAAATAAATTAGTTGACACTATTTACCGGCCCGGATAATACCGAAATGGAAATACCGACCCGATTTTTCGTGTACACGCCCATAGAAACCCATCTCAAACTGACACTTATGCGTAAACAAGGGGAACCAACCGAGTACCTAGACTAGAGTATCCGGGCCGGTAAAAATAGTGTCACCCCAATAAATGAACTACTGAGAAACTGCGATGTTATTATCAGGTCGGATAATTGCTATTTTTACCTATGAGGCGTAACACAAATTTAACATTCGACTGCTGACTTCAAATGAAAGTGGTAATCTTTTTTTTGTTGCAAAACTTGTGTTCATTTTTCTGAAGTATCATGAAGTATTTCATGCTGATTATGGCTGTAGCCATTAATGCTGGTAAGTGAGAACATTTAATTTTAATAATATTGAAACGTAATAGAACACATTTAACATTTTGTTAAAAATAATACAATCGTCTGATTATTATAATTTTTTTGATGAAAATCTATACGTTATCAATAATTCTGTTACCATTATATTTACGTATTTTTTGATTTTGTTTTTTTTTTAAAGTAAATAATATTTTTTGTTTTACTTAACTAAATAAATAAAGTAAAAATAGTCTTACGACGTATATAGTGTAGGCATAATGTAACTAACCAAATGTGTCCTTTAATTTTAACATTTTAGAAAAAGTAGATAATATGTAGGTATACAATATTACGAAAAATATTTTCTACTATTTATGCCTTTCCATTTACTTCAAAACAATTTAGCCTACATAGGTATGCCCTTTATTTTGAATATCACTTAAATATTATAAATGCGAAAGTGTGTTTGTCCGTCTTTCACGCCGTAACGGAGCGACGGATCGACGTGATTTTTGGCATAGAGATAGTTTATGGGCCCGAGTGACATAGGCTACTCTTTATCTGGAAAAATGCACAGTTCCCGAGGGAACAGCGCCCGATAACCGAATACCTGAACCGATTTAGATGAAATTCGGTATACATATATATCATTTGAGTCCCGGGGTAAGACATACACGGGGGAGACATAATGGTAGTTTTTATCCTGGGAAATTGCATAGTTCCCGCAGAATAGCAATAAACGAATTCTACGCGGAAGGAGTCACGGGCAACAGCTAGTAATGTATATATAGTCGAAATATTTACGATATAGGGAAAAACTTAAAATAAGTACTGACTGATATTGAAACAAAATAAAAAAATAAATCACATTGCAAGCCAGGAAATTTACACCTCAAAGTCAAAGTCAAAGTCAAAGTCAAAATATCTTTATTTAATTTAGGCTACAACAAGCACTTATGAATGTCAAAAAAAAACTACCTGATATTTTTCCATACAAACATGTTCAAAACAATAACAAACTTAGGTCATCGACATCTATAAAGGCACGCTTGCTTGACCACAACAAACACACACGTGCGACACAAGGTCCCAGATAAGTAAAATTAAGATTGATTTTTTGGAGTCTTTTAATATTTTTTATTTCAACTCCAAATTTTGTTACTTTTACGGTCACCTCGTAGTGTCGCTGCTTAAGTGACTAAATAAGAAACAAACATACTGAGATTGTGGTGCATAGAGGAAATTTGTTCTGTACTCCTGGCCAGTGGTGGTGTAGCGGTATAGCACGCAGCATGGAGTGCTGAGGACCTGGGTTCGATTCCCAGAGCTGGTTTTTTTTTTCGGTTTTTCTGTGCATCTATGTTTCAGTTTGTATTTTCGATGTGGATTTTACGGAATGACCGCAAAAGTAACAACATTTTGAGTTGAAAATAAAAAATAAAAAAGACGCCAAAAACCCATCTTAATTAAATTGCTTAATAGCAAAATCTCTTGTCCGGGTGAGCGGTTAGTTCCGAATAGTTCCGATGGGGTGCTGAAAGTTTTTCTTTGAGGGCTAAAGATAAATAAGAAACAAACATGCTGAGATATGTGGTGCATAGAAGAAATTTGTGTCTGTACTCCTATCCAGTGGTGGTGAAGCGGTATAGCACGCAGCACGGAATGCTGAGGACCTGGGTTCGATTCCCAGCGCTGGTCTCTTTTTCTGGTTTTTCTGTGCACCTGTTTCAGTCTGCGGACGGTGCTGTGTCCGTTTTATACGAAAATCTAATCATATTTTCCGTGTTTTTAATCCCCGACGCAAAAGGGTGTGTTATAAGTTTGACCGCTATACATGTGTGTCTGTCTGTCTGTCTATCTGTGTGTCGGTCTGTGGCACCGTAGTCTTAAACGGGTGGACCGATGTGAATGCGTTTTTTTTTGCGGTTAAAAGAAAACCGACCTTTTGTTTCGAGCTCCGAACGACATTAGCAAACTAAGTAGTTTAAGTGTACGTGGGCGATCTATTGAAGTAACCCAATCATCTCCCCATCACTACTGTTTTGTGCTGTGCAATTTAATAATATCTGACGTATTTCAGACTAATTTTAAAACACATTATTTTCTCACGTTTTTTATTTTGTCAACAGTATCTTCTGATGGCACGTGTACATACAACAACTCTCATATCACGAACACCCAGTGCGTCACATCGACGTTGAACAACTGCAACGTCCGTGACAGCCAGCTCGACACCACTACCTGTACAAACAGCCAATACGACGGCATCTATATAACGGCTTCAACAACTACTAATACACGTATTTCAGGCCCTGGGTGCTCAATTAACACTTGCACTATCAGCGGGGGTGTACCTGCTCCATATGCTGCTTGCAGAATTTCTGGATGTACATTGAGTGCTGCTATGTAAGGCCATGAAAGTCGTCTGAGACTGAGTTTGTCCAATTCATATGAAAGGAGAATAGGCTAGTGTCCTAGAAATGTAATGAGGCCCGTCAGTTGGAGTATCAAAAAATATTGGACATATATTTTTTTCCATTATCAATTAAACAAAAAAATATGAAGATACAGCCAGTTAAAGTTCCGCGTGACGTCACACCGTGAGACACTAGCACGGCGTGACGTCACCGGCCCCCACTTCCGAACTTTGACGCGCTTCATCTGTATATATTTTTTTTGCATGATTAAATAAAAAAGATATGTGCAATATTTTCTGATACTCTAATTGACGGACTTAGAAGAATAATATATTTTTAATTCAATTATCACTGTAACTACTGTTTTTATTATATTGAAATACATTTTTTTTACCATAACCATATTTTTCTTGGGGTATGATTTTATTGATCACCTAATAAATGCGTTTTCGGCGACCTAATAAATAATGTTTGTTCCTATAATAACAGATCTGTCACCTAAATTGAATCACCAAATAATATTAAAACGGTTACCTAAATATTATTTAAAAATTACTTGGAAATAATATTGATCATCAAATAATTATATTGCGGTTCCAAAATTAGATGTGTCACTAAAATGAATCACCAAACAATATAGAAATGGCTTCCTAAAAATTAATTATAATCACTGGAAAATAATATTGATCACCAAATAATTGAACTGTGACGATACTGATATACAATGAATGAAATAATAATAATAATAATATCTTCTCACAAAAACACCAATTGACCCAGCCCCAAACTAAGCAAAGTTTGTTCTATGGGTGCTATACAACGGGTAGACATACATACATACATACTTAAATACAAACAAACATCCAAGACTCAAGTACTTACCTACTACAAACATTTATATTCATCATACAAGTACAAAAAATGTTCGGTTCTGGCATGCAATGCAGGTTCAGTAAAGCTGGCACGAATAGAATGAACAATAGTTATTTGTGTCACAAGGAAGCAAAATGGTGTATTTACGGCGGATTGATGGCGTTCTAAGTATTTATCGAATAGGTACTACACTCCGTGAGCTCTTGAAAAAACCTTCAGTTTTTAAAAGCATACTTCGGGTATTGACGATGACACGCGATGATATAGAAGTTATGTAAAAAGTTATGCAAAGAACCATCAGTACAATATAAACCTTACTGTAATAATGTCAAGTTAAATTTATTACACATATACAAAATTAAAAAAAAAAATAGTCTTTTTCTAATTATAATACAATATGACTTTTTGTGATGATACAAAATAGTTATTTAATAAAAAAATCAGCATTTTCGAAACGTTAATTTAATAATAATAATTATTTATTATTATTTAGAAGCCTGTAGAGGTGTCCCACTGCTGGGCAAAGGCCTCCCCCCATGTCCTCCATTCTACCCTTTCTTGGGCGATCTCTGACCAGCTGCGAAGAATGGCGTCCAGATCGTCCCGCCATCGACGCCTGGGTCTGCCACGCCGCCGAAGTCCATTTTGTGGTATCCAGTACTAATAATAATAATAAATTCATTTAATTCGGGCAACTTGCCCATACAATAAGTACCTTATGGACTAACATGCAAATTTATAATCAAAAATATTTAAAACTAATTTGGTGACAAAACGGCGTGACCCCGTTGAGTCACCGTCCCCGACGTCGCTATCATCTGCGGCATGGTGCCTCTGAACCGCCGGAACAGGACGTCTTTCGGCCAGAAGGCAGCACTCGAGATGGTCCCCATCAGCAACCACGGCACGCGCACTACAATTGAGCTGAAGTGGCATCTGCTTCCAGTGGATTGTTAACATATAAATTCGACGTATCAACAGGTTACCGGGGCACTATTGCGTAAACTGGTGATTTCTTTACGTAACTCGGTGATATTATCCTGCGATACATCGAATTTTCTCGAAAGTTCGGCCTGATTTGCCTTAGGGTCACGATGTCCTTTAGGAGGGGGGGGGGGCAGTTTCCGCAGCTTTTTTGCCAGAAAAGAGGGCACATCGTCCGGATCGGTCGCCTTAAACATCGTGATGATGTCCTGGAGACTCTTCACTCCTCCATTTCTTCTGCGAGACGGCATCTGGTCGGTCTTACCGAGCGTCTGGAATAGCAGCGCCTTAATTGCCCACTTGCTCGTTTGCCATCCAGTCAAATAAAAAAAAAATAAAAAAAAAATTGCTACTGCAAATTTCATCCTCCTTGAAGTTGGACTTGCAGATCTGCACGATGCTGACTTCATCCATGGAGTCGATGGCGTTTTGAATGAACGCCAATAGTTCAATCGTAATGCGCTTTGCTCAGAGACTATCAATGCTAGAAAGCTGTAATTTTGCACGAATATAGATGTAAACTATGCCGACAAAATAGTACAATAAAAAAATTCAAAGGCAGTGAGTTATCGTAAAAACTTGATTCCTTTTGAACTAGTTAAAACTACTGTCCAATTTATCATTGTATAGTATAGACCTTATAAATCAATGCATTCTACAATCCACACAGCCTTAATACCACAAACTTAACGTGCCGGTGGCAAAATTTGGAACTTTATTCCCACTTACCTTCTCAAAGGACCTAAATAGTGCGACTACAGCGTAAATGTAAAACTGCACCGTTAAATTTAATTTAAAACGATATACTTTTTGCATAATATATGTTTGATTGAATACTGAATTTGTTTTTTTTTTAATTGCCCGGCGCATTGTTTTGGTATAATGTTGAAAAAACTCGATTCCTACAGTTTACTTTTAGGGATGGCCTCACCAGAGGGGTATTAATAATCTCATGGCGAAAAGCAAAATACGGTTAAGGTTACAATTTCTGTATTTAATAATAAAAACAGTACAGTGATACTTAATTGGGTAATAATATATATTGTTATTTTTAGTCCGTCACTTGGAGTACTATCAGAAAATATTGCACATATTTTTTCTTAAACACAAGCAAACAGAAAATGACAAGAATGAAACGCGTGCAAAGTGGGGGCCGGTTTCGTCACGCCGTGCTAGTGTCTCACGGAGTGACGTCACGCGGAAGTTTAACTGGATATTATCTTCATCACACACACACACAAACATCATGCCTGTATTCCCAAATGGGGTAGGCAGAGCACACGAAACGCTACCGCAACCTTAGGTTTTAAGTTTGACTAAAACGGTAAAATAGTGACAGGTTGCTGGCCTGTCGCCTACGGTATACCTTAACCTAAATCCTTTGTCGCCTCTTACGACATCCAAGGAAGAAATGGAGAGGTGTGATTCTAACCCGACACCACACGGGGCATCACATCACAGGGGATCATCATCATATTTTCTTCTTATTTACATTGATAATGGAAAAAATACATGTCCAATATTTTGTGTTATTCTAACTGACGGAACTCATTACATATTTTAGAACACTAACGTATTCTACTTTCATATGAAATGGACAAACTCAGTCTCAGACGACTTTCATGGCCTTACATAGCCCTAAATGAACATCCATAAATCTGGCAAGCAGAAGATGGAGCAGGTACACCCCCGGTGATAGTGCAATGGGAAATTGAGCATCCACGGCCTGAAATATGTGAACGAGTAGTTGTTGAAAACTTTATATGGACGCCGCTGTATTGGCTTCTTGTACAGGTAGTGTCGAAGACCTGGCTGTTATCGAGGTTGCAGTTGGTCAACGTCGATCTAACGCACTGGGAGTTTGGGCTGATCCAAGAGTTCGTGCTTACACACGAGCCATCAGAAGATACTGTGGACAAAATAAAAAACATGTGAGAAAATAATGTGATTTAAAATTAATCTAAAAAACGGCAGATATAATAGAATACAGATCTATGTTTTTATTTCACTGCACAAAATAGTAGGGAGATGGTTGGGTTACGTCAATAGATCACCCACGTACCTATACTTAACACGTTCCCTGTCCGATACAAAATGGTATGACAACGTCGCATGTCCAGTCCAAGTGTGCTTCCACTTTGGGGACACGGACTTATCGACGTAAATTTGTGTGGCCCCAGATTGGAAGCATGGACTTGGCGATGTGAATATTGTTTTTCTTAGTGTCGTGCCACCTCACGATTTGTTAAAAGATCGTAAAACTATATTAGTTTATTATTTTAATAAAATAAAACAAAGCTTAATAAGAAATAATTGTATTTTGAAACTAAAATGACAAATTCAAATGTGATGACATGGACTTGTGAAGCCTAACGTCGTGGCCCCATTGTGGGTCCATCCTGAAGTTGCGGGCACCCGGACAGAGAACGTGTTAAACTACTAAGTTTGCTTATGTAGTTCGGAGCTCGAAACAAAAGGTCGGTTTTTTTTTCCCCACTTGAATCTTCAGGAAAACGAAGAATACCGACGAGTTCCGAGCGACATTAACGTTCTGGCTGTACTGTAAAGTTGTTTTCATCACATCCCTGTTTTTACCTGACTGAGAAGAAGGACGGTTATGTGTTTGACGCGTATGAATGTATGTCAAAGTCAATAAGTCTTAATCATAAATAAATAAAAAAATATTCAAAATTATTCAAAGTCAAAATAATTCTTTATCCAATTTACAAGCACATTATAAATGTCAAAAAAATCTACCACCGGTTCGGAAAAACCTCTGTTGAGAAAAATCCGGCAAGAAACTCAACGAGGTATATTTTTTAAACAGATTAACGATATTATTAAATGATATGTATACATCACAAGTATTTAACACAACTTTATTTTTAACGCAGTAGGTTCGCTATTTGAAGTGATCGTTAATGCGGATCGGAATTATTTCCAAATAGCCCTGTCCATGATATAATCATTAACTTTATAATATGCAATTTTGAACATGAAACTACCGTGAGACTCACTCATATTAAATATAATGACCCGGATAACTCACGTCTTAAATCGAGTTTAGCTCGACATGTTCGGGCTAATCCGTAGCCTTCGTCTTCGGAGCAACGCGACTCAGCGGCTGCTGCAACACGCGCACTGCGCGCCGCCGCTCTGCTCGCGCGACTCCACGACGCGACAGTCGCGCGAGCAGAGCGGCGGCGCGCAGTGCGCGTGTTGCAGCAGCCGCTGAGTCGCGTTGCTCCGAAGACGAAGGGCTACGGATTAGCCCGAAACATGTCGAGCTAAACTCGATTTAAGACGTGAGTTATCCGGGTCATTATATTTTTATAATATGCCTTAGATATTAATGTCTTCTTGACAATAGATCTGAATTTTGTATCTGTTTCATTTATAATATTTTTTGGAATTTTATTATAAATACGTATGCAACTTCCCAGAAACTACTTTTTGGTTTTAGCCAGGCTGTAAGATGGAACTTAATTTTAAAAAAATCAAATGGCGGATATTTGGCGCCAAATTGTAAGTTTTCAAAAAATGATTTTTATTCAAACCCATGAAGTGGGGTATCAAATGAAAGTTAATAATTAGCCCATTCTAAAAATATATGGGTTATAACCGTTTTAATACTTATACTATTTTCACAAAAAAGTGTGAAATAAAACAATAAATAAATAATAAAAAAAACCCGACTGCCTTAAAAATACTAAAAAGAAGAAAACAGTGTTGAACTTTATGTAGCAAACTTAAAGTTCAACAGTCGTGAGCCATTCAAATCGTGACGCTCAAAAATTCTTTTACCTAACGGTCCCTACTGTTGAACTTTACGTTAGCTACTTAACAAAGTTCTAGCCCACTAGACTTGTTTTCTTCATTTTAGTATTTTTTGAGGCAGTCAGATTTTTTGTTTTTATTTTAATTAATAGTTTTGTTATTATTAATATTATACTTTATTTTGCTGATGCGGCATTGCTGAAGGCACTTTGCCAATGTCACGTCAAGATGTGAGGCAAAATCTTAATAATTTGATTATCTCATTTGTAGAGAGATCAAAATTTCCTAGGAAAAAAACTCTGTGGTATTATTATTATTACCCATGTTGCCCATACAATAGACTAGCTGGTGCCCGCGGCTTCGCTCCCGGTGTAGTTTTTTTTTTAATTTTCTAAATCTTCTTTTATAAGAACCTACTCCTGACGCAAACACAATAAAAAAAGAATTAGCGAAATCGGTCCAGCCGCAGGTTTACGCGTGATGTCGTGACCAAGGGAAATAGGGATTCATTTTTATATATTACTAGCTTTTACCCGCGGCTTCGCACGCGTAACTATTCGGTGTGGTAGATGAAATTGAAATTTTCGGTATTTTACAAAATTCCCCTGGAAATTTCCAATATTTATATCGTGGTCTTCATTGAGGTTGTGTTGTGAATAACTTTACAAAATTCAAGACTCTAAACCCAGTGCTGAAGTTTCAAAAATTTTCCCTATCCAAATTCAAATGCAAAATTCAAATTCAAATCATATTACTCAGTAAATAGGCCGCAATGGGCACTTTTACACGTAATACCAGCGCTTTCGAAAAGACCATCATTGCCAAGAAGAATGCATCGCAAAAAACTTGGCAGGAAGTCTTTTTTTCAAAATAAAATAATTACAAATAAAATACTTAAAAACTACAGTATACAATTAAAGAAAAAATACGAAATAATAATAATAATAATAATACAGGGATGTATGGGGCCTTAGTTACAAAACTATACCGTGGGAATATCGGATAAAAAGTAGCGTACTTATGTGTTATTCCAGACATACGGCTACCTACATCCAAATTTCATGCCTCTAAGCCTAGCGGTTGTTATTCGACATTTTATTCCTAAGTATCCCGTGATAATATCGGGTCAAAAAGTCGTCTATGTGTTTTTTTAGACATCCAGCTTCCTACATACCAAATTTCATGACTCTAAGCTCAGCGGTTAATATTTCAAGATTTTATCCCTATCCCGTGGGAATATCGGGGTAAAAAATAGATTATATGTTATTCCAGAGGTCCAGCTACCTACATACCAAATTTCATGGCTCTAAGCCAGTGTTGTTATTTCGAGATTTTATCCCTAGGTATCCCGTGGAATATCGGGTCAAAAAGTCGCTTATGTGTTATTCCAGACGTCTAGCTGCCTACATACCAAATTTCATGACTCTAAGCCCAGCGGTTAGTATTTCAAGATTTTATCCCTATCCCGTGGGAATATCGGGGTAAAAAATAGCCTATGTGTTATTCTAGAGGTCCAGCTACCTACATACCAAAATTCATGGCTCTAAACCCAGTGGTTGTTATTTCGAGATTTTATCCCTAGGTATCCCGTGGGAATATCGAGTCAAAAAGTCCCTTACGTGTTATTCTAGACGTCCAGCTACCTACAAACCAAATTTCATGACTCTAAGCCCAGCGGTTATTATTTCAAGATTTTATCCCTATCCCGGTGGAATATCGGGATAAAAAGTAGCCTATGTGTTATTCTAGAGGTCCAGCTACCTACATACCAAAATTCATGGCCCTTAGCCCTGCGGTTGTTATTTTAAGATTTTATCCTAGGTATCCCGTGGGAATATCGGGTCAAAAAGTCACCTATCTGTTATTCCAGACGTCCAACTACCTACATATTAAATTTCATGACTCTAAGCCCAGCGGTTATTATTTCAAGATTTTATCCCTATCCCGGGGTAATATCGGGATAAAAAGTAGCCTATGTGTTATTCCAGAGGTCCAGCTACCTACATACTAAATTTCATGGCTCTTAGCCCTGCGGTTGTTATTTCAGGATTTTATCCCTAGGTATCCCGTGGAATATCGGGTCAAAAAGTCACCTATCTGTTATGCCAGACGTCCAACTACCTACATACCAAATTTCATGACTCTAAGCCCAGAGGTTGTTATTTCGAGATTTTATCCCTATCCCGTGGGAACACCGGGATAAAAAGTATCCTATGTTTTAATCCAGGTTATAAACTAACATTTCGCCAAATTTCATCCAAATCCGACCAGCCGTTTCAGCGTGAAAGAGTAACAAACATACTCACTCACTCACAAACTTTCGCATTTATAATATTAGTAGGATAAAGATATAATATAATATTGAATATAATATATCAAAATAAATATTAAATGTGCCACTTACCAGTGTTTATGATAGCTAGAGCCATAATTAGTATTAAACACTTCATGATACTTCAAAAATTTTTAGTACACAACTACTGAAACTAAAAAGAATATTATGTCTTTTTCATTTGAAGAGTCAGCAGTCGAATGTTATATTTTGTGTTACGCCTCATATAAATAGCAATTTTTTGCCCTGATAATAATAACTACGCAGCACCTAGTTAATTGATTGCAGCATTTCTCAAACTAGTCGTGACCCTCTGGTGGGTTCCAAGTGTATTTGAATGGGCCCCAAATCTGGTCCAGGTCATGAAAGTCGTTTACCTTTACTTGCCCGAATTTCACTTGCCATACCAACGTTTGCCATAGAGTATATATAACAGTGCTGTTTTCAGGATTTTTTTTAAATGTCATCATATAGGTACGTATACATATTAAACAATACAAATAATACATATTAAACATCCAAGACCCGAGAAAAAATATTTGTAAGTATTATTTTTTTATTTATTGAAATAAATAAAAACTCCTAGAAATCGACGTTTTATTCGAAGACAACTAAAATTGAACCAAACTTAAATTAAAACTCCCATATAAGAATTTATTGCGTTCTTCCTTTTTACGCATGTCCGAATCACCAACTTTAGACTCTTTGACTTGATTTAGACTTTAGCTTTGAGAACGCGTGTCAGCAAACGTAAGTATTTAGGTGAGGCGATGATATTCGTGCGGCTGTGCTCATTTGCGCTGAGCTCAGTGGTGTATAGGGATTGCAAACCGGGCCTGGCCGGGCCGGGCCCGCCCGGACCCGGTGCCCCTTTAGGCACCCACCAGGCCCGGCCATTCTTATCGGGCCCGGTCACCGGACCCGGTAAGTAAACCGAGGGGCGCGGCAATCAATTTTACGTTACATTTGGTTAGTTAAGTACACAAGTTTGGTTGTTTACAGTGACAGTACAGCCTAGCCTATGAGATTTCACTATTTGCTGAATTAGTAATAGTAACACTCGGGTATGTATTATGATACCGAAAAACGAAAGACCGAATTTCACAAGACCTATGGACGGAAGGCCGAAAATTAAAACGTTGAATATCCATTGGAATTGGTGATATGGCCGAAAGTTTGAAATCCCGAAAATACATTTGGCCGGAAGCCTTAAATCCGAAAACTACAATCCCGAAGATCAAAATACCTACAGCCGAAAGGCCAAAAAATCATAATGCCGAACAGTCATAATCACTACAAATAAAATAATCGACAGTCAATATATCGAAAATCAAAATACCGAAACCATCGTTACACCAAAATCTACTGTATCTATTTTTAATTGACAACATTCAGACTTTCAAGCGGGGGTAGATTGACATTTATCATTTTCTGTGCTGTTACAAAAAAAAACCTAACATCGAATCGCTCCGCTTCCTCGCTACTAGCGAGATACCAAAAGTAGGTGTCATAAGGACATCCCATCGATGTCATTTATTTTAAGTCCTGGGTCTCCCATTTGGTACACCCCAGCTGGTGCCTCGCTGACAGCGAGCGAGCGAAGCGAGCGAGCAAGACGTTTCAGGGCAGAAGCGATTCGGATAGTTTAGGTTCAGAAGGCTAAGGTGGGAGCCAAGCGCAGCGTAGCTCCCACCTTAGCCTTCGCTGTTAGGTTTTTTTTGTAACAGCACAGAAAATGATTAATATGGTACTGTAAATGCCAGTTAATTCGGGATTTTGTACTTTCGGTCATTTGAAAGTAGATATTTTGAGTTTCGGTGTATCAATTATCGGCATTTAGTACTTTCGGTATTCTGAATTTCGATGTGTTAAGCGTCGACATTTCAACTGTAGGTATTGTGATTTTTCGGTATTATAATACATACCCCGGCAGGCGGCGCGTCAAAGGAAAGTACAGTCACCTGCATTAATATACAGCGGAGCGTGCAAAAATATCAGACACGTCCTACCGACCCTAGAAATAGAGTCGTATCAGATATTTATGCACGCATTTTTGTGTCAGATATTGGTGCTGGTGACTGTACTTACTATCTGCAGCGGCGGCACCTAGCGGAAGGGACGTTCTTATTTAAACACGGCTTTATCGAAAGTGGCTATTCAGTGTTTATGTCTCACGCAAGATATATTGAATAAGTACCTATGAGAGAAGGAGACAAAAAGTAATAACCTAACATACAAAAAGTTGGAAAACCCCCGACATTGTCACTTCAAAGTACAATATCACAAAAACGGCTGAACCGATTTTAATAAAACATGTCTAAGAACCATCGCTAGAAATCATGCTTTTTAAAATAAAAATAATAATAGTAATAATGTGCGGAGTTACATTTGAAATTTACCACGAGCTTTGCGGTGAAGGAAAACATCGTGAGGAAACCTGCACAAACCTGCGAAGCAATTCAATGGTGTGTTTGAAGTTCCCAATGCGCACTGGGCCCGCGTGGGAACTATGGCCCAAGCCCTCTTGTTCTGAGAGGAGGCCTGTGCCCAGCAGTGGGACGTATATAGGCTGGGATGATGATGATGAATAGTAATAATATAACAGCATAATCTTGTTTGTATAGCTAGACAGAGACATAAGACAATTTTAAGTTAACTTTCGTACTAAAATTATTTGCCGGTAGGTAATTAATCTAAAGTAGACATTGACATCCCTAAGCGTCCGCGCTGGAGTAGGCAGCTAAGTCTCCTAAACGGTCGGAGTGTGCATACTTTTCTCTTTTACTATGCCCATATGGGAGGGCCCCGTTTACCCCCTGTTTCCACGCCACAAAAAAACCGGCCAAGAGCGTGTCGGACACGCACAAGGTAGGGTTCCGTAGCCATTACGAAAAAAATTAGTAATATTTTTCTAAGGATTTCGTATTTTATACGGAATCTTCCAAGTTTAGGTATATTTTATATCTAAGGCTGCTATCTACTCATATACTAATAATTCTCAAGCAAACAGCCATTATAGATTTCCTTAAAAGTTTGATATACTTACTACCATCCTGAATTTTTTCAATTTTTTCCACCCACTGGTTTAGATTTTAGAGGGGGGACCACACTTGATTTTAATAAAAATTTTCACTTTAAAGTTGAAAATTTCGCAAACAAATCACTGAATCGAAAAGTTGTCTTACCAGGCCCCTAATGGTTTCAAAAGACCTATCCAACGATACCCCACACTACAAGATTGAATGAGAAAAAAAAATCACCCCCACTTTACGTCTATTGGAGGTACTCTAAAAAAAATATTTTTGAATTTTATATTGTACCACTTTGTCGGCATAGTTTACATATATATCCGTGCAAAATTAAAGCTTTCTAGCAATGATAGTCCCTGAGCGGCCGGACAGGACAGACAGACAGACAGACATGGTGAAACTATAAGTCCGTTTTTGCCATTTTGGCTCGTGAACCTTAAAAAGGTTCCTGAATTGAGTTACTTTTGATGATGATCGCTGTTGAGCTGTCCAGTAAACTTTGGGAGCCGCTTATTCCATGATAACGTGAACCAAACATGAAATCATTTTTTTCCGCAAACACTGATTAAGTTGGGATGTTTGTGTTTGAAAAAAGAGCAGTGGCGTCGTTGTTGTGAATATTTTTTTGATATCATCATCTTCATCATGTCAGCTGAAAGACGTCTACTGCTGGACATAGGTCTCCCCCAAGGCTCTCCACTCAGACCGGTCTTGTGCTTTCCGCATCCACCGCGACCCCGCGATCCTAACAAGATCGCAATTCTTCGGGCTATGTCGGTAACCTTAGTCCTACTGCGGATATCATCATTTCTGATTCTATCCCGCAGAGAAACCCCGAGCATAGTTACTACCTAATACTTATAAAACAATTTTATTTTTAATTTAATTCTGTAATAAATTTGCTTAGACCTCCCCCAGTGTCTTTCACTTATCTCACAAACAATTCAGCAAAGCCTGCCGTGAAGCAGCAGTGCTTGCACTGTTGTTTTTCGGCGTGGAGAGTAAGACAGCCGGTGAAATTACTGGCACGTGAGGTATCCTATCTTAGGCCTCTAGGTTGGCAACGCGTCTGCAATACCCCTGGTGTTGCAGATGTTTATGGGAGGTGGTGATCTCTTACCATCAGGAAACCCACTTGCTCGTTTGCCATCCAGTCAAATAAAAAAAAATCGGGGCGGAGACAAACTCCACAAATCAAAGGTCATATAAATTGGTCCAGCTGTTCTCGAATTATAAATGGTGTCGTAACTAATCCGGCCTTGTTCTTAAGTCGTACTTAACGGACTACACTGTATGTATGTAGATTTACCGCAAGGGAATATTTGCGGCAATGTTTTGAGAACCAAATTGCGTTTGTGGGGTTATTTCGGAATAAAATAAGTAATTATCGATATTACTAACGGAATAAAATCAAATAAATGAATGGGCTAAATTCAGCCGAAAAAGAA
The DNA here is from genome assembly GCF_025370935.1 of Choristoneura fumiferana. Taxonomy (NCBI): domain Eukaryota; kingdom Metazoa; phylum Arthropoda; class Insecta; order Lepidoptera; family Tortricidae; genus Choristoneura; species Choristoneura fumiferana. The sequence goes on from NC_133489.1 coordinate 2,776,751, forward strand.
ATTTGATCCTTAAGCCAAATTTTACAAAAGCCTTTTCAATAGCATCCAGAATAACCCCGCTTTATTCCGAAATATCCTCTGTGGAAAAAAATAAGTAACTAGTTTTTTAATAGGTACAATATTTCCATAACTCGATCATATTTTAGACACTTTTTTATAAAGTATATAACGTCGATTAGTGGAAACGACAGAAATAGACTAACCCCCTTATTCATAAACGACAATCAAACCTATTTTGGTTAAAATGCCGCTAAAATTCGTTTGTCCTTATCTGTCACTTCGACATTTGTATTTGTTAGAAAGGGACAAAGCATTTGTTAGTTAACATAGGCTTGTTAAGTTTTATGAATAAGGGGGTTAGACTTTAAATATAATGTACCAACTCTGTGTAATTGTTGATTGACGTAAACGTCACATCATCTCGTCAAAAATCCTGGTGGAATTACCCCAAAGCACTTAGTTCCTCAATTTGTCAAAAACCCATTTATGCGTGTAGAATGCATATCTCCCTATATCCAACGATGTTAACGTAGCATGATAGATTTTGGGTATGTTTTCTAAAATCAACCATGTCTCTCACTTCTTTGGACTTCTATCTACACATTCAAACTTATTTTGAATTCAATGTGAGTTCAGATACTTCTTATAATGCCAGTTTATATCGGGGCGAGTAAAATGTATGAAATATGTACCAGTCTTTCAGATTAACCAATCCGATATATCGGATCATATTTCATACATTTTACTTGCCCCGATATCTATCGGCGTCAGATACCGATATCGGATCGGATAATCTGAAAACGCTCTTACCATGCCTTCTTTCCTTCGCGTTGTCATCGTTCATCCACCATTACCTCTAATATTTCGTTTTCTAGATTTTTACCGTACAGTCAGCGTCATATAGTACGTAGCAGTCAAGATCACCAAATACTTGGAAACATCCAAATAGTCATTAACTTTGACCCAATCAAAGCGCCCCAATTAAATTGCTCAGGACATCCATCGTGTACAAATAAATCGGAGCACGCACATCACCACTGGTAGCGTAGCAGCCATAATATCCAAAAGTATGGGACACACACTAGAAAACTGTGCTTTATTTAAAAGGTTTTAAGGTTTAATCTCGAATTGAGTGCGAAATAAATTAACACGTCATAAGATTCGACTTTTTCTTTTTGACTATCACCGAAAAGAGTACCAACTTGTTATTTAATTAAAAAGGTAATGACATGATTAACATGTGCATTTGGCACCAGAAGACTGAAAATGGAACACCGTTCACATTGTATTAAAGAGGATTAGCTAACTGGATCATTAAACCTAACACGGTATGTAATAAAGTCAATTTTTCTGTGGTTAGGGATCGATCCGGATCGCGACTATGCGATACGATACTGGGATTGTATCGAATGGCTTCGATACGATCCTCTAAATATCGTATCGAATATAGAATCAATCAAATCAAGGGATTCTCTTTTAAATTAAGTAACGTTTTTTTGGTAATATATACATATATAATTAGGTCCATCATACTTGTAATTTCGGGGAAAATAGAAAATATCTAGAAAAATCAATTTTCGAATCGTAGGCTCTTTTGGAATAATAAATCTTGACAAGCAGTCTTCGATTTCTTCGATTATATTTGGTAGAGCCTAGTGGCTAAAATCATATACTAGCACAGAAAGTAAAACTATTAAAATATATATGAAACAAAATGCTGTCACAGTACTGAATACAATACGAATCAAATTATTTAGCGAGGTGAAGGTGTCAGCTATTCAATTCTAAACTACAAGAAACTTACCCACCTATATAAATAAAGTCATAATTTTGATTCCTTAGTCGAAAATTTATGCCGAACCGCGCCGGGGCTATTGTAACATGAGATGTGTAGTTGTAAAGATTTTAAAAGGTACCCGTCCCGTAATTATTTTATGCAATACCTAAGCGTGACCATAAGTACTTAGGTATGTGATAAGAAATTAGGTGTCATCGGTTTCCGATCGTATCGATCCAAGCAAAAATTGACTTCTTATGTATCGATATAAAATATCGATGTATCGTATGATGTTGTATCGATACTTGAAAATATCGGATCGCATCGTGAAACCCTACCTGCGGTGTCCCATACTTTTGGATACTTTGGCTGCTACGGTACTAATGCCGGCTTTAATGTTATAAAGTGTTTGGCGACGTGCGTGCTCCGGTATATTTGTACGTTAAATGTCTCGAACAATTTAATCGCTGCGTCGGTGTCACTGGTAATGACTATTTTTGTGTGTTTCCAAGTTTTTGGTGATCTTGACTGCTACGTACCTACTATATGACGCTGACTGTACAACGACAAAACCTACTAAACACTGGCAAAATTGACCTCCAATAGACATAGCCATATAAAAAAAAAACATCAACAAATATTGCCTTCCCGAAAAAAAAAACGAATCTTTCGCTACGTGGGTTGCAATCCCAAAGACATAGTGGGTATGCAATCTTTCGGATCGCTCGATGTAGGCAAATAGTAAGGGAGGTTTTTAAATCTTATTCCTTGAGCATTATAGATGTGAAACATGGTGATCAAATTTTTCAGTTGAAGCGACAGTTTGAAGGGATTTTTCGAAAATCTCACGGAAACGGGCGATGCGGGATATTAACCTCATTCCTATGGAGTATTGTGTAAAGTTTGTAATAAAATATGATATTAGAAAATCAAAATCATACTTTTATCATTTAGTCATTCGTTCAGTTGTAAAAGTATACAATGGCGGCTTCACTGCATTCCTTGTGCTATATGCCACGAAAGCCTAACCCTATTTAGATAAGATAAGATGAGATAATTTATCCAATAATTTACGGCTCAAAATAACAATAACAATGTTGCACTAAATTTTATATGACACCTTCGGCCTGGGTTACTAGAAAAGTAAGTAAGTAAGGGGTGTGTAATGATCGGTAGGTATAACGACATTTGATATAATTTCAAAGGATAGCTTCACGGAACTTTTTTATAAAATAAACCCAACCTAACCTAACCCAATGTACATGATACGATGATACGATGTACATCAAATCGAATTAATAACAATAGAAATTAGTTTTGTTTTTAAGATAAATTGCATTATGTCAAATTAAAATTATGTCAATTGTTGCAATGATTATGAAGACCAGATTTGACCAACGGAACTACTACTATCAATAACAAGTATTTCACGGGTTAAATTTAAATTATCATGATTAATATACTTACCTAGATAAGCGACTAAGAAGAAGCTAATGATTAATTAATGACTAGTTATTGATTCTTTCGAACTGATCTGATGCTGAAGCCAAGAAGGTAGGCAACGGAACTCTGTTATAAAACAACGTAACTAAGTCGTGTTTGGGCTTAATGGAATCGTTGTGAGATGTTCTTTGGCTACGAATCACTAAAAAGTGAGAAATAAAGAACATTTTTAACAAAAAGTAAAACCGACTCCAAAAAAATAAAAGAATAACAAAAAATGGAACCTACTACAAAACCCTTGAAAATATTTTTCTAGGTTAGTAGGTACGTACTAGCTCGAAGTCGGTGACTCAGCACGACCCAGCAGGAGGGATTGAAACCCATAGTATGTAGGTGAAGTAGACGACTATTGTGAATTGTCCCAATCCTGCTGGCTCGTGCTGAGGCACCGACTTCGAGCTAGTACGTACCTACTTACCTAGAAAAATATTTCGTATGTAGTCGTTTGTTATATTAAATAATAGTTATATGTATTTAGCCAGTAAACATGTATTTCGTATGAAAGTATATAAAACAACTGTTATACTAATGAAATTATAGTGTTTCATGTTATACATACCTAATGTAATTATACATTATGAACTTTTATAATATGAAATTATATCTTACGTATTTATATAACTTGGGACGCACCCTTTGGTATGTTATAATGTTGGAAAAACTCGAGTCTTCGAGTTTACTTTTAAGTATGGGCTCACTAGAGGGGTTATTGAGTTCAATACGGCTCAAAACAAAATACGGTTATGGTTACAACTTCTGTATTTCAAAATAATTAACAACAGTACAGTAATTAGTTGGGTTAAAAAATATCTCATTATTTTAGTCCGTCAATAAAATTACAGTAGCGGTAGTATTAAATATTGGACATTATATTTTTTTCTTTAGTCATGCAAACCAAAAATGACAATGTTGAAGCACGTCAAAGTTCGGAAGTGGGGAGGCGGTGACGTCACGACGTGCTAAAGTGTCTCACAGTGTGACGTCACGCGGAACTTCAACTGGCTATATTATCTTCGTATTTTTTTTGATTGATTGAATTTTTTCAAATTAAAACTCACAACATTTATTGACAACAAAAACAGGAGAAGAATAGGAGAATAGAGAAAAATTAGAGACGTTGTGCTGTAGTGTGTGTGTGATGTGTGGTGTGTGTGATGTTTTGTTTAATTAGTAATGGAAAAAATACATGCCCAATATTTTATGATATTTTAACTGACGGGACTCATTAGATTTTTCAGGACACATTTTTCCAATCTCAGTCTCAGACGACTTTCATGGCCTTACATAGCGCTCAATGAACATCCGGAAATCTTGCAAGCAGCAGCTGGAGTAGCTACACCCCTGGTGATAGTGCAAGTGGAAATTGAGCATCCAGGGCCTGAAATGCTAGTACCAGTAGTTGTTGAAGACCTTATATAGATGCCGTTGTATTGGCTTCCTGTGCAGGTAGTTATGTAGACCTGGCTGTTAATGACGTTGCAGTCGGTCGTTACTGCAGTCAGTACATTCGCGCCGTTGTATTGGCTTCCTGTACAGGTAGTGGTGTCGAGCTGGCTGTTATCGATGTAGCAGTTGGTCGCCGTCGATTTAACGCACTGGGAGTTTGCGGTGATCTGAGAGTTCGTGTTTACACACGTGCCATCAGAAGATACTGTTGAGGGAATAAAAAAGCTTTAGAGAAAATAATGTGTTTTAAAATTAATCTGGAAAACGGTAGATATAATAGATTATAAATGTATTAATTGCAGAGCACAAAACAGTAGGGAGATGGTTGGGTTACTTCAATAGATTACCCACGTACACTAAGGGCCTGTTTCACCACCTGTCGATTAACTTTAAGTGTCAGATAAAAGTAATGCCGTCTTTGTTTATTTGGGAAAAACAAACAAAGGCGGCATCACTGATATCCGTCACTTAAAGTTAGTGGACAAGTGCTGAAACAGGCCCTTAGTCTACTAAGTTTGCTAATGTCGTTCGGAGCTCGAAATAAAAAGCCGGTTTTATTTTTTATCTCACTTGAATCTTCAGCAGAATGAAGAAAACCGACGAGTCCCGAGCGACACTAACATTCTGGCTGTGCTGTAAAGTTATTGCCATCACATCCCTATGTTTTTATAATTATTACACTTTATTTTGCTATTTTGCTAATGCGGCACTTTGCCAATGTCACGTCAAGTTGCGAGGCAATATCTTAATAATTCGACTATCTCCTTTGCAGAGAGATAAAAATGCTCCAGGAAAGAAACTCTGTGGTATTATTACCCATGTTGCCTGTATATAACCAGCAGTAGGGGTCAAATTATTTCCTAAACCGATATAGATTTTTTCCACGGACAAGGATTCTAAATTACTGCTGAAAATGCACAACCAGGAAAGAAACTAGTTATTATTACCTTTGCCTGTATATAAAAAGGTTGTCTGGAAATTAAAACCTAAACACGATTATTTTTAAGTCGGACAAGGATTCTAAATTACTGCTGAAAATGCACAACCTGTTGTAATCTAATTCTTACTTCTTTCTTTTAAAAAAGGTTGTCTGGAAAGGAAAAACCTAGACACTATTATTTTTAAGTCGCTGATCACAAGCCAACAAATTTATTATGTACAAAAAAAAAATATTATTATAAAATTTAAGTATATATTTATGTATATAAGTATGTTTATCCGTTGTATAGTATCCGTAGTACAAGCTTTGCTTAGTTTGGGACTAGGTAATTGGTGTCAAGTGTCCCATGATATTTATTTTATTTTATTACTATTTTTTTTTCTCGTTTAGGTTTTTTTGGTATTTTGTGTTTTTTTATATAATTATTTTTTTGTATTACTTATTATTATGTATTTTTATTTTTGTAGTTGTAATTAATTATTTAATTTTGTTTGACATTGTTTGGTTTCTTTTGATTATTTGTGTATATTTCAGGTTTGATTTGTTATTAATTTAATTTGACATTGTTTTAATTAGTTTGGATTTATCTTTAGTTTATTAGGTTATGTGTATAATATAACATTGTAAAATTTATTTTTAATAAATGAATGATTAATACTAATGACATAATATATACATTTTATTTTTTAATGTTGTCCAGTTTGACAAGTACGATCTATGTTTTAATTACTTGCTCGTGTTACAGGAAACACTCGGTATATCGTCTTAAAGATGTTATAATTAGTGACAAAGATATCATTTTAAATATATCGGGTGTGATCTGCAATATGAGCAAATTATTTAAACATAGATCATCTCCTCAAACTGAACAACATTAGTTGAGCGACTTTTAAAAATAATAGTTTTTTTATTTTTTATTACACTTAAGTTTATTCGAAGAAGCAATGTAAAGCAAAATGTTTGATGTGTTTTGCGTGACAGGCGACGTCAGTTGTGTTCTTGGACGGCGTGCATTGATTGCAGTATTTAATTTGTAAGAAAAAAGGTAAATTCAAAGACTGCATTATTTTCAAAAGTCGCTGAACTAATGTTGTTTAGTTTGACGAGGACGATGTTTAAATTTTTTGCTCGTATTACAGGCCACGCCCGGTATTAAATAAGATAATAAAGTAGAATGAATTAAAAAATGGATGTTTAGTATAACGTTTCAAACTTTCGTGATTCTCACTCATAGTCAAAATACCATAAACGGGACTTATCACGCTATTTTTACACGAGTAATATTTACCTCGACGTTTCGGCAACGTTACAGTTGCCGTGGTCACTATTGACTATGGATGTTTAGTGTTTTGTTATTTTTAAAGGCCGTCATCGTTCATAGCGCTCCATACGTCTTTCAGTCATAGACCACATCCCCACACACTTACAATAAGTAAGTTATTTTATATTTGACTGGCAAAGTATTCACTTAAAATAATGGGGAATGTCTGAAAAATTTAGAAACGCGTAAAACTTTTTATATCAATAGGAATAACCTTTCTAATTAACAGAAAAAAATACATTCATAGAAGCTCATTTCAGTTTCTATGGCCTTGTACATGAAAAACAGGGTCGGTATTTCCATGTTGGTATTATCCGGACTGGTAAAGAGTGTCACCTGTCAAAACGAACGAGTCAAAGACACATTTTTTTAATTTTTTGTTCTGAGCTATGGAACAACATGTAACCAACCGGACTATCGTAATTTGGTGGTAAAGAAAACTCTTTCATTTCTTAAAATTAATTGATGCTACCTAAAAATCTGATATTTTTTTCTGTTAATAAGGAAGGTTATTATTCCTATCGATTAAAAAAAATCAAGCATTTCTAAAATTTTCACCCGTTCCTCATTGATATGGCAAAACAACGTTTCCCGGGTGAGCTAGTACTACCATAAATATAAATCAATGCATTCTACAGTCCACATAGCCTTACATACCACAAACTTAACCTGCATGTCACAAAATTTGGAACTTTATTTCCACATAACCATCTCAAGGGAAACAGTGTGACCACAGCGCCAATTTAACTGCATCGTTAAATTTGTCGCATCAGTAGGCAAATTGAATTTAAAACGAAATACATTTTGCATGCGATTGATTGGATACTGGATTTGTTTTTTTTTTATTTTGTCGGATGGCCAAGTGGTTAGAGAACCTTACTACGAAGCTTGAGGTCCCAGGTTCGATTCCCGGCCGGGGCAGATATTTGTATGAATAATACGAATGTTTGTTCTCGGGTCTTGGACGTTTAATATGTATTAAAGTATGTATTTATCTATATAAGTATGTTTATCCGTTGCCTAGTATCCATAGCAGGTACAAGCTTTGCTTAGTTTGGGACTAGGTCAATTGGTGTCAAGTGTCCCATCATATTATTTATTAAAATGGCCGGTGCTTTGGTTTGGTATAATGTTGGAAAAACTCGAGTCCTCGTGTTTACTTTTAGGGATGGGCTCACTAGAGGGGTAATAATGAGCTCAATGGCGGAAAGCAAAATACGGTTACGGTTACAATTTCTGTATTTTAAAATAATTCAAAACAGTACAGTGATACTTAAATATATATATATCAATTATTTCAAGCAATTAAATCCATAATTTGTTAGTTTCAAGGTTGACTTATAATACTTAATTGGGTTAAAAAACATATCATTATGTGTTTGACCCGTATGTATGTATGTATACTTATTCCTATGTCCTCTCGTAACTACTATACGGCTGAACCAATTTTCATAAATGATACGTCATTGGATTCGTCTTAATGACGGGAGTGACACTGGGTACATGACTGTTTAAAAATTAAAATGGCGGATTTTTGGCGCCAAATTGTGTTAAATTTTTTTTTATTCATACCTATCGAGTAGGGTATCAAAATTAAGGGATTTAAAAACAGATTACAAAAATATACACAAGTCATGTGTTTTCATTTACCGTTTTCACAGAAATATCAAAAAAGTATAAAATAAAACAATCAATTTAAAAAAATCAAAACCCGACTGCGTTAAAAAATACTTAAAAGAAGAAAACAAGACGTGGACGTAGTGGTCTAGAACTCTGTTAAGTAGCTAACTTAAACTTCAACAGTCGGGACCTATTCAAATCGCGAACAGCTCAAATATTCTTAGTACCTAATGGGTCCCGACTGTTTTAAGTTAGCTACTTAACAGAGTTCTAGACCACTACGTCCACGTCTTGTTTTCTTCTTTTAAGTATTTTTTAACGCAGTCGGGTTTTGATTTTTTTAAATTGATTGTTTTACTTTTAGTCCGTCAGTTACAGTATCAGAAAATATTGCACATATGTTTATTCTTTAAATATAATGACCCGGATAACTCACGTCTTAAATCGAGTTTAGCTCGACATGTTTAATTTAAGACGTGAGTTATCCGGGTCATTATATTTAATATGAGTGAGTCTCACGGTAGTTTCATGTTCAATATTTATTCTTTAATCATGTAAACAAAAAATGACAAAGATGAAGCCGTTAAATCTCGGTAGTGGGGGGCGGTGACGTCACGCCGTGCTAGTGTCACGGTGTGACGTCACGCGGAACTTTAACTGGCTGTATCTTCATAATTTTTTGTTTAATTGATAATGTAAAAAATACAATAAATGCCCAATATTTTTTTTGATATTCTGACGGGACTCAATCCTATTCTGCTAACATAATTTTGAAATGGACAAACTCAGTCTCAGACGACTTTCATGGTCTTACATAGCACTCAATGAACATCCAGTAATCTTGCATGCAGTAGATGTAGCAGGTATACCCCCGGTGATAGTGCAAGTGGAAATTGAGCATCCAGAGCCTGAAATACGTGAATCCCTAATTGTTGAAGTCGTCATGTAAATGCCGTCGAATTGGCTGTTTGTACAGGTAGAGATCAAGATCTGGCTGTTAGAGATTTTGCAGTCGGTCGTTGTTGAAATCATTACATTGGAGCCGCTGTATTGGCTTCTTGTACAGGTAGTGGTGTCGACCTGGCTGTTATCGATGTAGCAGTTGGTCGCCGTTGTATCAACGCACCTGGAGTTGCTGATCTGAGAGTTCATGTTTACACACGTGCCATCAGAAGATACTGTTGACAGAATAAAGAAATATAATGACCCGGATAACTCACGTCTTAAATCGAGCTTAGCTCGACATGTTTCGGGCTAATCCGTAGCCCTTCGTGTGAACGTATCTTTACAGAGCGATGTTGTTAGTGTTGTGTGCTACCCTACATTTGACAGTTGTAATGATGATGAAAACGCGGGTAGTTGTGTGCCGGTGTCAGTTTCGTCGGGTAGTCGCGCGAGCAGAGCGGCGGCGCGCAGAACGCGTGTTGCAGCAGCCGCTGAGTCGCGTTGCTCCGAAGACGAAGGGCCACGGATTAACCCGAAACATGTCGAGCTAAACTCGATTTAAGACGTGAGTTATCCGGGTCATTATATTTAATATGAGTGAGTCTCACGGTAGTTTCATGTGAGAAGATATAATAGATAACAAATGTTTTTATTGCACAGCACAAAACAGTAGTGATGGGGAGATGGTTGGGTTACTTCAATAGATCACCCACGTACACTTAAACTGCTTAGTTTGCTAATGTTATTCGGAGCTCTTAAACAAAAGGTCGGTTTTCATTCTCTTTCTCACTTGAGTCTTCAGGAAAACGAAGGAAACTGATGAGTCCCGAGCGACATTAACATCCTGGCTGTACCTAGATACTGTAAAGTTTTTGTCATCACTTCCCCGTTTTTATTAATATTATTTTACCTACTTTATTTGATGATGCGGCATTGCTGAAGGCACTTTGCCAATGTCACGTCAAATTGCAAGGCAAAATCTTAAAAATTCGACTGTCTCATTGGTAGAGAGATCAAAATGCTCTAGAAACTTTAAGAACCCAGTGGTATTATTTTATTAACAGCCCGTATATATTCAATCAGCAGTAGTAGCGGTCAAATTGTTTCCTAAACGGATGTAGATTTTTTTGCCCTCCAGGGCCCATTGATTTTTTCCACCCTGTATATAGTAGATTGTTTTTTGTTTATTCTTGAGGTAACAGTGATTGTAGACGTATGTCCGTTAACGGAAATAAAGTTTAAATTCGCAGTGAGTTATTTATTTTGTTGAATCTCTGGTGAATAAATAAATAAATATCACGGGACAGTAAATATAGCTAATTTATTTAATCAGGCGTTACTTTGCGCAGGTCCATATCAATGAACGATTAACAAAAAAGTAAAACCGACTCCAAAAAAATTAAAAAATAACAAAAAATGGAACCGATTACAAAACCCTTGCAAATATTTTTCTAGCACTAGCTACCTACTAGCTCGAAGTCGGTGCCTCAGCACGACCCAGCAGGAATGGAACAATAGTCGTCTACCACACCTACATATTATGGGTTTCAATCCATCCTTCAAAGTCAAGTCGTTTCCATTTTTTGTTATTTTTTATTTTTTTGGAGTCGTTTTTACTTTTTTGTTAAAAAAAATCTTTATTTCTCACTTTTTAGTGATTCGTAGCCAAAGTACATCTCACAACGATTCCATGAAGCCCAAACACGGCTTAATTACGCTGTTTTATAAGAGTTCCGTTGCCTACCTTCCGGCTTCAGCATCAGATCAGTTCGAAAGAATCATTAACTTAAAGCTCCTTCTTAGTCGCTTATCTAGGTATATTAATAATGATCGTTTATAGACGAGCGAGCATTACTTAGCTTTGACGAGTTCCATTGGTCATCTATGGTCTTCTTCATCAGGTCCAGTTTACCAAATGATACTTTCTGAATGTAAATGCTTATCTTAATGCTAAAAATGCCAAAATCGCTATATGTGTGCCTATAAAATTTGAGGTTTGCCCTCGATTTCACTAGGATCCCATCATCAGATCTTGACTTGGTGATAATGGGACCACCTCAGAAGAATACCCTTTCGAATAAAAAAAAATTTTTGAAAATCGGTTCACAATTGACTGAGTAATCGGCGAACATACATTAAAAAAATACAAACAATGGAACATAGAACCTCCTCCTTTTTTGAAGTCGGTTAAAAATAATTTCTTTGCTCACCCGCGACCTTAGATAGTTAAGATCATGCAAAATATGCGTGTTCATGCAGTTCCTCCACCTCCACACTGTAATAAACACACACAAACTACACTACACTGACGCGTTTCGAACACAACCAGGGCTCATCTTCAGAGCAACACAACCGTACACCATGCTATCAGATGGTTGACTCCGCAACACCTCCGCAAAGTAACGCCTGATTCAATAAATTATATTTTCTTCAATAGGCTAAACGCATTGCTCGAAAATAGGGATGACGACTGGGTTAAAAATATATCATTCTATTTAGTCCGACAGTTAGATTATGGAAAAATATGGGACACGTATTTTTTGGTTTATCAAATTATTAAAAATCGACAAAGGTATAGATCATCAAACTTCCGGAGTGGGGGCTTTTGACGTCACTATTAGGTAAAAATCGCACCATAATTGTGACTTAACTCGAAACTTCTAAGCACTGTATCCTCGTCATTTTTTGTTTGTCAAACAAAAGAAAAAATACGTGCACAATATTTTTTTCTCAAAAATGTCCGTAAAAGTTGACATTATTCTTTACATATCAGAAGGTGAAGTGCATAGTTTATGGTCAGTGAAAAATTAAAAAGTTAAAAAGATTGCAGGCGCTCTAGCTCGACAATAATGAATTAGCGCGCCTGCAATCAGTCACAAATTTTTTAAAAAGTTAAAAAGGCCATGGAAATGTTGGCACAAGTCGTATACAGCCAAATCTAATGGGCGGTATCAGATATTTTGTTGGAACTTCAGACTTTTTTTATTGGGTCTGAAACAGCTTGTGGTGTTTTCGACGGAAAAATACACCTGCAGTTTATTTTTAATGAAAAAAGGCGGGAAAGCATAAGAAAAATAATTGGAATAAAATTGAATGTTATGATATATTTTGAAAAAGTCTAGTTCATTGAATTGTCATCATTTTTGAGAAAAGCTTTATATTAGTCTCGGCTGGAATAGCAATTGCTGGCTTCGTATTATTAAATGGACTCGCAAGCTCGTCCGTTTAATACTCATACTCAGCCAGCAATTGGCTACTTCCAGGCCACGACAATAATCTACTATTAATTGTCTACTACGGACTAAACAGTTTATTTTAGTTGTCTAGCCTATTATAGAGATCGTGCGAGTAAAAATAGAGTGGTACTCTGTGGTGACTAAAATGGGTGGTCTAAAATTCTTTTGCATAAAATTGTTTCGTAACATATTTTTTGCATAACAACGTTTTGTCTAAAGATTGAATTGTCTAAAATTTTTTGGTCGATAAATTGTTTAGTATAATATTTGTATGGTATTACATTGTTTTGTCGATTGTAATATAGGTATAAAATTATTATTCCAAACAATGTTAAGTACCACTAATTTTATGTCTGGAAAGCAAATATTTATATGAATTTAACGGCTCTGAGGCGAAGTCGACTGAGCTCCGCTACGCGGAGCTGCTATTCCGCATACTTAAGGCGCTTCGCGCCTTGACAAAATACTAACCTAACCTGACCTGTAGTTGAGCAATCATGTTACCTGGGTTTTCTTTATTGCGGGGAGCTCTGCCCCCGAGACCCCCTTGCGGGGGGCTTCGCCCCCCCCGTCCCCTTTTACTGTTTCGCCTATCCAAGTATCAAATATTCTTTTTTTTTTCTAAACCTTCGTAGTATTTAAAAATATGTTTCTTACTTCACGCTGATAAATTTTGTGCCTAGTATAAAAGTGTGAGCAAAGAAAAAGGTGTAATAACAATAGAATCCTATCCTACTAATTATAATATTATAAATGTGAAAGTTTGTGAGTGAGTATGTTTGTTACTTCTTCACGCTGAAACGGCTAGACGGATTTGGATTACATTTGGCAAAAAGTTTGCCTATAACCTGAATTAAAACATAGGATACTTTTATCCCGATATTTCCACGGGATAGGGATAAAATCTTGAAATAATAACCGCTGGGTTAAGAGTCATGAAATTTGGTATGTACCTACCTAGGTTGCTGGACGTCTGGAATAACACATAGGCTTCTTTTTATCCCGATATATTGAAAAAAAATTCAAATGATTTATTCAGTAAATAGACCGCAATGGGCACTTTTACACGTTTATTGAATATTAGACTGAATAATAATTAGATCTAACAATTTTATGCATTTAGCATTTTAGTATAATAAAATTTTTAGACAAAACAATTATAGACCAAAAGTCTTTATACAAAAAATAAGTATGCCATACAATTATGATACCAAACAATTTCGACCAGGAGATTTAAGAAAAAAAAAATTTAGAGCTTGCGAAGGGCACCAGACTAAAATATCTATCTTTTAAAAAATAATAATATCTCACCTGTCCTGTCACATAGGTATTTAAATAAATAAGTTTTTGTTAAAAAGTCCCTTTGAATACAATCTTTATTTGCTGACTATACTTGCATTGTTAACCAAACTACATTACCGTATTAAATTTCAAGAGCAGTTCGTCATCGTCCTTCACTTGCATGAGTCACCTACACACGAAGCCGTTCATAAGCAAGGTCGCACGTCTACGACTGACGTTAGTCATGTTGGGTAAACATACGCAGTGGGTAAGTGTACGAAATCCCATAGGTTTCAGTTCAAAATGTAGAGAGAGCGACACACACACAGACACAGACACACACACACACACACACTAAACGTAAACTTGGACCTTGTTTGTTTGTTGTGGTCAAGCAAACATGCTTCTAGACCCAGAGTTGATTTTTGAAGTAGTTACAGTCGATTACACGACTTTACTAACTAAACTTTAAGGTTGTGTATACATATTATGTTTGTAACTTTAGGGGGTAAACATCTCTTTGTAGTCGACTGTACCTACTAACTTGTTATTGTTATGAACACATTCTGGTATGGAAACATACCTTACAATGTGTAAATTTCCGGCCTTGCAATGTGATTTAATTTTTTATTTTGTTGTTGACGATACAGTGGCGTAGCGTGGGGATCAGCCGCCTGGGGCGGAGGAAAATTTTGCCGCCCTCTTATTTAGGTTTCAAAAACTATAGTTTACTAGATGTTATTATTGTACCATCTAATTAAATTATAGAAAGGGGATTCCCTGATTTTTCGTCACAGTATAAGACGTGATGGAATATGTCGCGCTCAATAGTTATAGTAATAGTAGTGAGGCATAACTGTGATATATTTTATTATCTAGCTAGATATTATTCAGTACTAGCTTTTTCCCGCGGCTTCGCCCGCGTGGAATTCGATTATCGCGCGCTGTTCCCTCGGGAACTGTGCATTTTTCAGGGATAAAAAGTAGCCTAAGTCGCTCTCGGGCCCATAAACTATCTCTATGCCAAAAATCACGTCGATCCGTCACACCGTTTCAACGTGAAAGGCGGACAAACACACACACACACACACACACACACACACACACACACACACACACACACACACACACACACATATATATTTATATATTAAATATGCTCACTTACCAGTCCTGATGGCTAGCACTATGAGCAGAAAAAAATACTCCATGATAGATAGAGATGAAAAAATACTTCAGAAAAATGTTCGCGACTTTTGTAACAAAAAAATATTTATGTCTTTTTCATTGGAAGAGCAGCTGTCGAATGACATAATTTGTCTTACGCCTCTTATAAATAGCAATTGTTTACCCTGATAATAACTACGCAGGAGTTAATTTATTGCAGCAAGGTAGTGTTCGCATAATACTTTTGATACCGAGTAAGTATCGATACTTTTGACAGCGAGACTCGATACTGAGTACTCGATATAATAGTTTGTGAGATCTAATTTCCAACTTTTTGACACATGTCAACGCCCATAGAACGTAATCGCGCACGAGCAATTGAAATTATAAATAAAATTGGGTCCGTAACAATATTAGGGCTTGTTAAGTATTTAAAAACAAATATTTCGCTTTCCTAAACACAGCTTACGAGTATGTTACATTTTTTTAAAGCATAGTTATTGAATATTTTATCATAATAATTTATCACGTAAACCGTTACCTATTATGTCTTAATTTTTTTTAAAGCAGTCTTGTGACTGTGTCTGTCGTTTCGATTCATATGACATTTTTGTAAGTTGATAAAAATTGATTATAATCCATTTTATCTAATATTATAAATGTGAAAGTTTGTGAGTGAGTGAGTGAGTATGTTTGTTACTTTTTCACGCTGAAATTTGGCAAAAAAATAGTTTATAACCTGGATTAAAATAGAGGATACTTTTTATCCCGATATTCCCACGGGATAGGGATACAATCTTGAAATAACAACCGCTGGGCTTACAGTCATGAAATTTGGTATGTAGGTTGCTGAACGTCTGGAATAACACAGGCTTCTTTTTATTCCGATATTCCCACGGGATAGGGATAAAATCTCGAACTAATAGCCGCTGGGCTTAAAGTGATGAAATTTTGTATGTAGATAGCTGGACATCTGGAATAACTCATAAGCTACTTTTTATCCCGATATTCCCACGGGATAGGGATAAAATCTCGAAATAACAACCGCTGGGCTTAGTGTCGTGAAATTTGGTTGTTATAATTATAACATCAATGAAAACCACGATGTAATTGTAGGGAATTCCCACGAGTTTTTTTTATTTATTTAATCAAACGGCACAAACTAATACATAAAATTTTAATAAAATCCCGGAATTTCAATTCAACTGCTGAAGGCCTACTCCGAAACTCGATACTCGAAGTTCGTATCGTACCGTCCCTCTCGCTCTCTTATTAAATAGTATAAGTGTCAGAGGGACCGCACGACATGAACTTCGAGTTTCGGGTTTCGTAGTAGCCTGCTGTATCTAATGATTTATGCGTGCGAAGCCGCGGGTAAACGCTAGTTATTATATATTACTACTAGCTTTCCACCCGCGACTTCGTCCGCGTTCAATGAATTTTTCGCGTGAAACACAATAATAATAATAATTCCAGCATAAAAGTAGCGTATGTCCTTTTTACCAAAATCAGCCAAGCGTTTTGCGAGGAATGTGTGTATCATGAACCAATAAAAATACTTCTTAACCCCCGACGCAAAAAGAGGGGTGTTATATCTAAAATTAACCGCTATGTGTGTCTGTGTGTGTGTGTGTCTGTAGCTCTTAAGCGGGTGGACCGATTTGAATGCGGTTTTTTTTATTTGATAGCAGGTTTTCTAGAGATTGTACTTAGATATTTCTATCACAATCGGTTGAGTCGTTTTTGACAAATTGAACTTTGAAGTGACAAAGTCGGGGGTTTTCCAACTTTCTGTTGGTTAGTTTAGGTTGTTTATCTATCCTCGCTCAGCTCATCTCTAGTGGAAACAGCTCTGTGGAGCGAGGCTAGGTAAATAAAGCGTTTTTATAGGTTCATGACAAACGAATTCGTCGCAACGCATCCTCACACATCTTTGGTGGAAATGCAGCCTTACCCGTGAAAACAAACGGACAATAGACTTTTTTTTTTTTAAATAATCTTGCCTCCGACTCTCACTAAGCATATCTGCCATAGATCAAGTCTCTTTTTAAAACAGTCATTAAAATTATTAAATACCAACACAAATAGTAGGTATTATTAATATTGCTAAAAGTGGCTCCGAAGCGGTAACGTTTTGTGTGCTCTGCCTACCCCATTTGGGAATACTGGCGTGATATTTGTGTGTGTGTATGTGTGTGTGTGATGTGTTATAAAATACCTTTGTCTACACCCATATAGTAAATCCTTAATTATGCGTTCAAAAACCATAGGTAATGACCAGCATTACGACATCGACGATGCAGCAGCAGGTCGCCGCGCGCGCAGCGGGCGCAGCTCGTGGGGCAGACATACCTACCTAGTTCTCGTTAATGCAGTTCATTCTCAATGGTTCTTGAACACATGATAGAGGATTTAATATATGGATATAGATAAAATATTGTATGCAACTGTACGTAATTAGGCCTTAAAACACTCATGTGACCCTATTATGAAACTCGGCTAGTACTCGTGTTTTAAGGACCCCTATTACGATACAGTTGCATAAAACACTATTTCACTTCTCATGCTCTTAAAATGTTATTTCAGTCTCTGCATATCGGGACTAAAGCTCCTTATTAATCTCTAGGGATTAAAGTTTTTTTTTTTTTTAATTTTCTCTGGAAACCCCTAAATGAAATGAAATGAAATGAAATGAAACTTTAATGCCTAACATTAATACTTATCAAGTTACATTTTTATACATTTACACATTTCTATTGATAATGTTTACAAATATTCATGTTTATAGTCATGTTGGCACTGGGTACCAAACTCAGCATAATGCTGATCACATGACGCGACCAGCGCTGATTTTCAGTTTGGCCCCTACACGAGGGGTAATTTTGGTTGAAGTTAGTGGTTTGCGTTGTGCTAAACAGCCAGTTACGGTGTTTGTGAATGGAGGATTATCGCTATTTTTATTGATTGGGTATTATGGGTATGAGACAATTTTTATGGCGTGGAAATAACTTCAAAATGACAACTCTGCAAATAGATTTAAAAAAAATTGTTTTCGTGAAACACAATTAATGATTACGAAAATTAACATATTTAATTATATTAAGGATGTATACATTTTATTATGCATACATATATATAGTCCGATTAGTTTTAAATAGTTTTCCAGTTTGAATCTGTTGGCTGAATGTGCAAGCATTTGTTGTGAAAAGTCAATGTAATAAGCTATAAAGTGGATTGTCCAATTTAAATATATATTTGTCCTATTTAGCGTCTTCTGACGGTATATATATAAGTATATATGTATACCGTCAGAAGACGCTGTACAAAATAATTTAGGCACAGTGTAATATATAAAGTTAAAACTCGCAGACGCCCTAACTTTTTATTATGATTATATTTTATTTTGTTGATTCATAACCACTAATTAGGTACTGACTTAGAAAGTTCTGCTTGAGTATTGCATTCATTGCAAAGATACACCAGATATGATTTTATCGTGGACAGTCTTTAGTATATTGGGGGAATTTCAATATTTATGACACCGATTGACGTTGTTTTGTTTACATTTCGTTAAATAACGATCCAAACCAAGATAGTGATATTGATATATGACGTTTGGAACTTGTGTTTAAAAGTAGGCTAAGAGATACTTTCACGATGCAAATTTGAAACCACCTCTGCATCCCTTTGCGCGATGCTTACTTTGTTGAATTTCACATGCCTTATCCGGTAGATTCTAGTGAAACTCAATGCAATTTATGTAATCGTTTTGTGCCTGAAATCAAGTGAAATAAATTAATTTGAATTTGAAAAACATAACTTCTTCGGGCAGTCTGGTAAAAACTGGAGTCCTCGAGTTTTCTTTTAGGGATGGGCTCACTAGAAGGGAAATAATGAGCTCAATGGCGGCTAGAAAAATACGGTTTTGGTAAAAAAAAATGTATTTCGAAATAATTAAAAATAATTGGGTATACTTTAAACTGAAGGGACTCATTAGAATTTTCAGAACAACTAGCCTATTTTACTTTCATTATGAAATGTACAAACTCATTCTAGCCATAACGACTTTCATAGCCATACATATCGCTCAATGTACATCCAGAAATCCAGCAACCAGCATCTGGAGCAGCTATACCATCGGTGATAGTGCAACTGGAAATTGAGCATCCATTGCCTGAAATACGTGTATTAGTAGTTGTTGAAGTCGTTACATAGATGCCGTCGTATTCGCTGTTTGTACAGGTAGTGCTGAAGATCTGGCTGTCACGGATGTTGCAGTCGGTCAACGTCGATGTGACACACTGGGAGTTCGCGAACTGAGAGTTCGTGTTTGTACACGTGCCATCAGAAGATACTGTTGACAGAATAGAAAACGTGAGAAAATAATGTGTGTTAAAATTAATCTGAAATACGGCAGATATTAGTAGATTACTGTCGTGGCCTGGAAGTAGGCAATTGCTGGCTACTCAGCCATACTCATGTGTATACGACTTGTGCCAACATTTCCATGGCCTTTTTAATTAAAAAAATGTGACTGATTGCAGGCGCGCTAATTCATTATTGTCGAGCTAGCGCGCCTGCAATCTTTTTAACTTTTTAATTTTTCGCTGACCATAAACTATGCACTTCACCTTCTGATATGTAAAGAATAATGACAACTTTTACGGACATTTTTGAGAAAAATAGATTACAAATGTTTTTTCTCAAACATGACATGAAATATTGACGTTGTGTTACAAATAATAGGCCGAGAAGTATCGCGCTGCAGGCGCTGCGGCTCGCCTGCCTGCGCGCGGTCACTCTAGCGGCCTGCAAAGAGATTTCATACAACTTTGCAGGCCGCTGGCCGGCAATGCGACCGTCTTTTGTTTCAACGCGCGCGCGCGACACGGCGCACGCCCACACCCAGCACCACCGCTCGCAGCCGCCCTGGCAATACGCAACAGGGCGACCAGACTAGCGTCCCGCCAACTTGATTTTTTGTTTTTTTTTATTTTATTTCACGTCATGTTTGAGAAAAGCACTATACAAGCCTCGGCCGGAACGTGGGGTTGCCGGCCTCGCATCTCTATCCGGTGTCTATATCTGCTTGGCCGGCAACCCCCTACTTCCCGGCCTCTACAGTAATGTACTATTATTACACAGCACAAAACAGTTGTGATGGGGAGATGGTTGGGTTACTTCAATAAATCACCCAAGTACACTTAAACTACTTAGTTTGCTAGTGTCGTTCGGAGCTCGAAACAAAAGGTCGGTTTTCTTTTTCTTTCCCACTTGAATCTTCAGGAAAACGAAGAAAACCGACGAGTCCCGAGCGACATTAACATTCTGGCTGTACCTACTGTAAAGTTGTTGTGATCACATCCCTGTTTTTATTATTATTATACTTTATTTTGCTGATGCGACATTGCTGAAAGCACTTTGCCAATGTCACGTCAAGTTGCGAGGGAAAATCTTAATAATTAGACTATCTCATTTGTATAGTAAATAAATAAATATCTTAGGACACTTAACACTTATTGACCTAGTTCCATACTAGTAAGAGACAAATTATTTCCTAAACGGATATTTTTTCCACGCACAAGGATACAGTACCACTACCATGAGTTTACATAGCGACGGCGTAAATTTATTTGTATATGGAGAATTGTACAGCGCCTCTACAAAATAATTTACGCCGTCGCTATCGAGTACGGTCATGGTGGTACAAATATCTGTCACTTCACTAAAACATTCACGTGGTTTTTCACAAGCATTTATTAAACCACCTAGTATAATTTTATATGTTAGTTTCAAATTAAGATTGGTTTTTTGGAATCTTATTGTATTTTTATTTCAATTCCAAATTTTTACTTTTACGGCCATCGCGTACAGTTCCAATGGAATACCGAAAGTTTCTCGATGAGGGCTACGGTATAGATGTCGCTAGCGTCACTGCTTAAGTGGCTAAATAAGAAACAAACAAGCTGAGATATGTGGTGCATAGGGGAAATTCGTGTCTGTACCGTTGTCCACCAGTGGTGTAGCGGTATAGCACGCGGCACGGAATGCCGAGGACCTGGGTTCGATTCCCAGTGCTGGTCTTATTTTTCTGGTTTTTCTGTACATCTATATTTCAGTTTGTATTTTCAATTTAGTTTCAAATCTTGGAATTTAATTATCATTCATTTTCAGTGATCAGATTGACTTCAAATTTGGTATATACAGGATATAATCGTTAAGGGAAGCCACGCGATTTTCCTGTAAATATAACAGATATTAGGAAAATTTAAACTGATGAACAATAGTAATACTAAAAACACAGGGATGTGATGACAACAGCTTTACAGTAGGTACAGCCAGAGTGTTAATGTCGCTCGGGACTCGACGGTTTTCTCATTTTCCTGATAATTCAAGTGAGAAAGAGAATGAAAAGCGACCTTTTGTTTAAGAGCTCCGAACGACATTAGCAAACTAAGTAGTTTAAGGGCCTGATTCACCACCTTGTCGACTAACTTTAAGTGGCGGATATCAGTGATGCCATCTCGTTTGTTTTGTCCGAATAAACAAAGATAGCATTACTTCATTCTGACACTTAAAGTTAGTCGACAGTGGTGAAACAGGCCCTAAGTGTTACGTGGGTGATCTATTGAAGTAACCAAACCCTCTCCCCATCACTATTGTATTGTGATGTGTAATAGAAACATTTGTATTGTATTTAGTATATCTGCCGTAGTTCAGATTAATTTAAAACCATATTTTTTTCTCACATGTTTTTTATTCTGTCAACAGTATCTTCTAATAGCACGTGCCAAACTCCAGGTGCGTTAGATCGACGGCGACCAACTACTACATCGATAACAGCCAGATCGACACCACTACCTGTACAGGGAGCCAATACAACATCGCCCGTGTAATAATTTCAACAACGACTAACTGCAACATCGATAACAGCCAGAGGCCTTGTCTAACGCGCGGGCTCTTGCCATTAGAGATGGGTAAATGCGGATCCGGAATCCGCACTGGGCCCGCGTGGGAACTATGGCCCAAGCCCTCTTGTTCTGAGAGGAGGCCTGTGCCCAGCAGTGGGACGTATATAGGCTGGGATGATGATGATGATGGTGATGAAATCCGGATCTGAAGATTCAAAAGAGTCAGATCCTCAAGCGGATCCGAATCCCTTATTGACTCTTTTCAAATCTTATCGACTCCGGGGAGTTACTAACTCCGACCAACCTATTGGATCAAGCGACTCGCGATCGGGATTCAGCACTCACTTCGCTTTCATTCAATCACGTCGGATCGGATCGGATATGTGCCGTCCCGCTCACGCTAATAGCATTTATTATGATAGGAAGAGGGATAGCATGATACCAATTTCAGAGCCGCTCCCCGGAGCTAGTTCGCCAGTAGTAAGCATATCCGATCCGAAAGGAGTGACTCACCGGAGTCATTAGGACGAATCGTTACTTCAGTACCTCAGTAGTCAGTACCGAACCGAGCCGGATCCGCCATAGACAGACAAACTAATAATCGCTCGGAAGAACCGGAGTCAATAAGCGGATTCGGTACCGATACCGGAGCTGGATTTAGTGAATCAGATCCCTTGAGTCGAGATTACCCATGTCTACTTGCCATCGCTTGCACCATCTCTTTCTGTCACCATCTTACACCGTTAGACAGAAAGAAAGGGAATGCGGTAACAGGCGTCCTCGCGTTAGTCAATACGGATTCTCGTCTACATACACCACTACTTGTACAAACAGCCAATACAAGCGTCCAATACAACTTCCACAACTACTGGTACACGTATTTCGGGCCCTGGATGCTCTGTTTCCATTTGCACTATCGCCAGGGGTGTAGCTGCTCCAGCTGCTGCTTGCAGGATTTCTGGATGTACATTGAATGCTATGTAAGGCCACGAAAGTCGTCTGAGTTTAGCCAATAGGCTAGTGTCCTAAAAAATGTAATGAGTCCCATCAGTTAGAATATCAAAAAATATTGGACTTGTATTGTTTATCAATTATCAAACAAACAAAACAGTATGAAGATACAGCCAGTTATAGTTCCGCGTGACGTCACACCGTGCTAGTGTCTCACCCCTTCCCGGCCCCCGCTTCCGAACTTTGACGTGCTTCATCCTTGTCATTTTTTGTTTGCATGATTAAAGAAAAAATATATGTGCAATATTTTCTAATGATCTAATTGACGGACTAAAAAGAATAATGTATTTTTACCCAACTATCACTGTACTTATTTTTAATTATTTTGAAATACAGAAATTGTAACCACCGTATTTTGCTTTCCGCCATTGAGCTCATTATTGCCCCTCTAGTGTGTCCATCCCTAAAAGTAAACTGGAGGACTCAAGTTTTTCCACGAAACCAAAGCACCGGGCAATTAAAAGAAAGACGGTCAATTGCGAGTCGGACTCGCGCACCGAGGATTCCGTACTGTATGTAAACAGATCGTTGATGGAGTCTCGATGATTTTTATCCGATTATTTTTTTCCTCTCAAATATAAAATATTTAACACAATGGAAAAAGAATAATAAATAAATGAGAACAAAAAAAAATTACTATTCTAGGATTCAAACTCGGGGTGTCGCGTCGCGCCCCGTAGTCCACGCGTGTACCACAAAGATCTATGCAGAGACAGTCGAAATAAACCATCGCTTTCGAATGAGATACGTTTGTAATAAAAAAAACCAATTGTGATGTACCTAGCAAGAAATTAGTGATTTTCGGATTTTTTTCCTTTACTTGTGCTGTAAGACCTTCCTTCTTGCCAAATTTCTTGATCTTTTGATTGCTTTAATGTAGAAACTTTATTTTTTTAAAGCTTCAAGGGGCCGCAAGCATTTAAGTATTAGGTGTTAATTTCAACTTGATAGTTGATACCTCCACGCGTTCCCAAGAAAAAGGTCTTGACAGATAGACGGACAGACACACGGACAACAAAGTGATCCTAAAAATTAAAACCAAATCCAGAATTCAATAAAACGCATGCAAAATGTATTTCGCTTTAAATTCAATTTTCCTGACGATGCTACAAATTTAACGATACAGTTACATTGGCGCTGTAGTCGAACTGTTTACTTTGACATGGTACGTGGAAAAAGAGTTCCAAACATTGCCACTGGCACGTTAAGTTTGTGGTACTTATGTAAGAATGTGTGGACTGAATAATTCATTGATTTATATGTTAGTATAAATCAATATCAGTATCAGAATATTAAAGGTTATAGTAGATAGAAAACGAGAGAAAAATGTAATGGAGATTATAAGAGGTTATTTAGTAAATTAAATGTTCTGGCGGTACATGAGAAAGTAAAATATTTATTAGCAATCGATCAGTATCAAGCAACGGAGCATAAAATACTCAGGACGTATACATGTAACCTGAGAGCCACGTCACGTCATAGGTATGTTGAACCTAAAGCTAACAATTATTACGGTAAGAGAACGAGAATATACATCACTCCACGATTATTTAATAATTTCCTCTGGAAAATGATTGTAATAGTCTTAAAGTTTTTAAGAATAACTAAAAAAGTTTTTGCTAGAGCATAACATTAAGTAGTTAAGTTTAATTAAGTAGGTACAATTGTCCTAAGTGAGCGCAGTATTCGCCTATAAACGTCAATAGTTTGGCGAAATTAGTTTTTTAAATAAAATTATGTACCTTTTTTTTGAGAATAAATTTAAAAAAAATAATAATAATTATGACAAATTGGACAGTGCTGATTATATTTTTAGTTCGAAAGAAATCAAGTTTTTACGTTCTACTACAAGCGGAACCCATTAATATAAGATCACTCGTAAGTCTGTCTGTCTGTCCGTCTGTCGCAGCAAATTTGTTCCCAAACTACAATACACTACAATGACTCTTTATTGTACGCAACAAATAGTAAGCGATACAGAAAACCGGTACACAGAGAGAAAATTACAAGGTAAGCAATAGGCGGCCATATCGCTTAAGAGCGATCAGTTCCAGACAATTTTTTCGCTCACCATAGGCGTTAAACAGGATGGGCGATAAAATGCATCCCTGGCGTACTCCTTGTTGAAATTGAAAGGGTTTTGAGGTTGTTTTATCGACTTTTACGCCTCCTTGGCTTGAGCCATAAAGCGTGCTAAGTAGGAGCGATGTGACGATTTGGAAACCCAAGTTCCTGCAGGACTTTCTAAGCACCCCCAGTTGACACAGTCAAAAGCCTTGCTGTAATCGACGAAACACATTGCCACTGGCGTATAAAACTTGTATGCCTTCTCAACGAGCTGCTTGACATTGAAAACCTTTTTCTGGTTTTTCTGTGCATCCATGTCTCAGTATAAGCCGTGGTGGCCTAGTGGTTTGACCTATCGCCTCTCAAGCAGAGGGTCGTGGGTTCAAACCCCGGCTCGCACCTCTGAGTTTTTCGAAATTCATGTGCGGAATTACATTTGAAATTTACCACGAGCTTTGCGGTGAAGGAAAACATCGTGAGGAAACCTGCACAAACCTGCGAAGCAATTCAATGGTGCGTGGGAACTTATGGCCCAAGCCCTCTTGTTCTGAGAGGAGGCCTCTGCCCTGCAGTGGGACGTATATAGGCTGGAATGATGATGATGATGTCTCAGTTTGTATTTTCGATTGAGAATCTGCTCCCGAGTGCCCTTGCTCTTCCAGAAACCTGCTTGCTCCTATGACTCCTATTGGTCAATCCAGGTAGTAGCACCGGATGCGACTGTTGACTTACGACGCGCATAATCTTCTCCAGTCTTGAAGCCTATGCGTAAATAGCACTATCTGTCATCTTGTAATAGTTAGCTTTATGCTAGTTTATTTATATGTTGCTGTTTATCCCACTGCCTATACATATATGCGAGTATGATGTCTTTTTGTTGCGTTTTAATATCCTAATCTTCTACTGAAAATTTACCACCTGCTGTAATCTAATCCTTACTTCTTTCTTTTGAAAAAGGTTGTCTGAAAGAGATCGCTCAAAAACGATAAAGCCCGGTTTAGACCTGCAAGAAAAATCGTGCAAGTTGTATTACATTCACTACAAACTCGTTGGCTTTACGGCTACGCAATGTAATGCAACTTGCACGATTTTACATGCAGGTCTAAACCGGGCTTTAGGCCGCCTTTTGCTTACCTTGTATTTTCCTCTTTGTGTCCTGTTTTCTATATCGCTTACTATTTTTGGTGTACAATAAAGAGTCGCTGTATTGGACCTACTGTTGTTTTGGAACAAATTTGATGCAACAGACGGACAGACAGACAGACTTACGAGTGATCTTATATTAATGGGTTCCTTTTCTAGTAGGTACAACGCAAAACTTGATTGCTTTCGAACTAAAAATACTGTCCAATTTATTATAATTATTATACTAGGTACCATATAAATCAATGCATTCTACAGTCCACACAGCCTTACCTACCACAAATTTAACGTGCCGGTGACAAAATTTGGAACTTTATTTCCACTTACCATCTCAAAGTAAATAGTGCGACTACAGCGCCAATGTAACTGTATCGTTAAATTTGTAACATCGGTAGGGAAATTGAATTTAAAACTAAATACATTTTGCATAAGTTTGATTAAATACTGGATTTGGTTTTGTGTAATGTTGGAAAAACTCGAGTCCTCGAGTATACTTTTAGGGATGGGCTCACTAGAGGGGTAATAATAATGAGCTCAATGGCGGAAAGCAAAATCAAGAAAGAAAGATGGAAAAAATACATTTATTCACAACACAACAATAGACAACACTACACAAGACACAACAATATTATTAAGTAGGGATGGTAATCGATGGCGAAATAATCGATTAATTGATAATCGATTATTTTAACTGTGTCGATTTCAATTAATCGATTAAGGGCGCTCATGGTATCGATTAGTCGATTAATCGAATCGATATCGAACATTCCTACGGTGTTGCCAGA
The DNA here is from genome assembly GCF_025370935.1 of Choristoneura fumiferana. Taxonomy (NCBI): domain Eukaryota; kingdom Metazoa; phylum Arthropoda; class Insecta; order Lepidoptera; family Tortricidae; genus Choristoneura; species Choristoneura fumiferana. Next base: position 2,803,904 of record NC_133489.1, read on the forward strand.
TGCCTTTTATAAGGAGGTACGGCACACTAGGTGCGAATTCAAACTTTTTACAGTTTAAATGTGTTTAAACTGAAATAAAATGGGTGCCACTATTTCCCGGCCGTAAAATACCGACATGGAAATACCAACCCGATATTTCGTGTACTCGCCCATTAAAACTGGTGTCAAACTGACAAGAGTTTCTATGGGCGTGTGTACACCAAATATCATGTCGGTATTTTACGGCCGGGAAATAGTGTCACCGATTTTATTTCACTTAAAAAAAAACGTAAAATATCGATTAATCGGTGTAAAATTATTGTTTAGATTAGATCGATTATTTTAATTTTTCGATTAATCGATGACTTCTCGATAATTTTACATGGATTAATCGATTAATTGTATAGTTGGTAGTAGGATAGTATGTGTCATTGGGTCGTGTGAAATACGGTTATGGTTACAATTTCTGTATTTCAAAATAATTAAAAACAGTACTGTAATTAATTGGGTAAAATATAACTTATTATTATTTTTAGTCCGTCAATTAGAGTATCAGAATATATTGCACATAATTTATTTTCTTTAGTCACGCAAATGCAAAGTGTATCATGGTCGTCTATTCGAAAAAACAAATAGAGACGGCATCACATTTAACCGTCAGTTACACTAATCAATGGGTAGTGAAACAGCCCGGATCTTTATATTTTTTTATCCTACATTTTTTGATATTTTAACTGACGGGACTCATTAAATTTTTAGGACACTAGCTCATTCTCCTTACAAATAAAATGGACACAGTCTCGGACGACTTTCATGGCCTAATTAGGGCTCAATGAACATCCAGAAATCCTGCAAGCACTAGATGTATCAGGTACACCCCCGGTGATAGTGCAAGTGGAAATTGAGCATCCAGAGCCTGAAATACGTGTATCCTTAATTGTTGAAGTCTTTATATAGACGCCGTTGAATTGGCTGTTTGCACAAGTAGTTAGCGTGACCTGGCTGTTAACAATGTTGCAGTCGTTCGTTGTTGAAATCATTACATTGGCGCCGCTGTATTGGCTTCTTGCACAGGTAGTGGTCTCGACCTGGCTGTTATCTATGTAGCAGTTGTTCGCCGTCGAATTAACGCACCTGGAGTTGCTGATCTGAGAGTTCGTGCTTACACACGTGCCATCAGAAGATACTGTTGACAGAATAAAATATATGTGAGAAAATAATGTGCTTTAAAATTAATCTGAAATACGGCAGATATAATAAACTAGCTTTTGCTCGCGGCTTCGCCTGCTTGGAATTCGGGTATCGCGCGCTGTTTCCTCGGGAACTCTGCATTTTTCTGGATAAAAAGTAGTCTCTGGCCCATAAACTATCTCTACCCTCCTGAAGCCCACTATATAAATAGTTTCAAAAAAATTTACAAAGCAATTAGAATCTAATTGTTTCGAGAATAAAGTCAAACTGCCATCAAACTGCCATGGTATAAAACAATAGAAAAACAAATGAATTTTTACTTTCTTACATTGTCATAGATTCCTAATTCCCTTGAACTTATTGTGTACATTCTATTGCACATTCGGCAGCAGGAAGCTACGCCAAAAATCACGTCAATACTTCGCTCCGTTTCGACATGAAAGCGGACTAACATACAAACACACAAACATAGAAACACTCAAACACACACCCTTTTGCATTTATAATATTAGTATGGATTACAAATTAATGTTTTTTCTACTCCTGTACTTTTATTTGACAACTAAAGGTCAACGAACACGAATACAATAATGATAATTATACATAATAAGTCCGGGAAAAAGTCTTATGGATGCTTTTAAATTGCTTGGAAATTCATAATAATACAGTTCAATGACCTTCGTTTGACAGTTAACTTTTTAAATTTAGGATTCCTAACCTCTATTTTGAATAAATACAGTATTACCAACATTACATTAAATTATTTCTCAACATTTTATTCTGTTACTAATCATAATCAATAATCGTTCAAAAATAAAATTTAGTATCCGATCCATATTTTGTAAACAATAGTTATATATATGTGTTCAACAAGAGAGCAAAGTTGTTTTTTGCTGCGAGTGTTCAATTTGAATCTCGAGGAAGCGAAGGAATCTATAGTTGAATCACGAGCGTAGCGAATGATTCTAAGTTAGAACCCTGAGAGCAGCGAGGGATTCAAACACACGAGATGCAAAAAAACTTTGTTCTCGCGTGACACATACGTCTTTTTACCTCAGCAGCGAGAACATAAAGCTAGAATAAAACCAAATATACCCATTTACAAAACAAACAATATAACAATTTAAAACCTTTACTCAAAAATGATACGTACAGTCACCATTACATCTTTGAGTTAGAGTTAAGAATGCCAGCCAAAAGTTGATCAAAAGCGGTAAGTAGAGAGGTTTTGAATTCGGAAAGAAAAAGTGTCCAGTGGGTACAATACAAATCTCATACTCATAACATGCATTGTAATTTGAACTTAGAACTACTTGTAAAATAAAATGTCATATTTTTTAATACTACAAAAAGCCTCATCTTTGGGTCATTAAAAAGGTTGAACAATAAACGTATAGTTTATTATCAATGTTAGTAAACCTTTAACTATGATTTTATTAGGATTTCTATTAAATAGCAAGTGGAAGGATGTAGACTTTGCCTACCCCGTTGGGAAAGAGGCGTGATTTTATGTATGTATGTATGTTCTATTAAATAATCATAGATTAGTTGTAAATTCATTCAATTTGACAAATATTTATTCCAACTAAGAGGTATATAGGCAGTATACGGAACGCTTTTATTTAAAAAAACATGAACAGCGGCTTTTGTGCAACGAGGATGCATACTTTATTATGAGAGCGGGAAAATTTTGATATTTTGGAAATATTTTGTTTTCATGTAATTTGTTATCGATATATTTTCAATACTTACTAATTTAATTTAAGATTGTAATCAACACATTTGATCCTATCTCTCGCTTTTTTCATGTTGAAGTGAAAGAGACAGATCAAAGTGAAGTTCAAATATTTGGAATTCAGTGAGTAGACCCAGCACTGTCTAGAATGAAAAAAAAAGTTACTTTGTCTCACGGAGTGAGCAAAATGCGACTTTGCTCACTGATTTTCAATAGCAAAAAGCAAAACCTGCCTGTTTGAGCTGCCGTGGTGAAAAGAATATTATATTTTACTAGGTGTCTATGTAAATTGAGCATTTTCCATTAATTTCAAGTGTTGTTTGTCATAATAATTATTAAAAGTGATCGTGCCACTGGCAAGTTAGCGTGAATAAAAAAATAGCCTTAAACAAAATAACTATGTCAAATGTCATTCCCGGAATTGGCGGGAAACGTTCCTAATTCGCTTCATTCATATTTTCTTACCGTGTTGATTGTGTTAGCAGTGCCACGTAGATAAGTTACATAAAGTCTTTAGCTTGATGATGATGATGATGATAATGATGATGATGATGATGATGATGATGATTTTAAAGTAGTAGTAGAAAAAGTATCGTATACAACGTTGCATAACTTGGTCTTAAAACGCTCGTGGCGTCTTTCATAGCGATATTCACCTGCGGCTCATCTCATATCGCTACCCACGCCAACTCGCGTTTTAGGCACTTGTCCCACCGCCGACGATGAGCGAGAAGCGAGCAGAGCGAGTAACTAGAAACGAGTGGGCGAGCAGTGAAAAGCGAGTGTTCGAGCACGACGGGCGATTACTCGCTCCACTCGCTCGAGCCGGGCGGCCGCCAAGCTAACAGCGCTGAGCGAGTATAGCTCAGCGAGTTTTATAGCTCTTGTCGCTGCGACAAAAGATTTAAAGCGAGTTCTCGCCGGCAGTGTGAACCGCCAGCGATCAACTATTAATATATATGTCTCTTTTACTCACACAGGATCTTATATCTTTTGTTCGTTTTTTGAGCGAGAAAATAGTCGATAGCCAATCGTTTCCTCGCCGGCGGTGAGACAACTGCCTTAAAGCCTCACTTATACGAGTACAACAGTTGCGCAATACAGTAGAAAGATGGTTGGTATAAATCAATAGATCACCCACGTACACTTAAACTACTTAGTTTGCTAATGTCGTTCGGAGCTCGAAACAAAAGGTCGGTTTTCTTTTTCTTTCTCACTTGAACCTTCAGGAAAACGAAGAATACCGACGCGTCCCGAGTGACATTAATATTCTGGCTGTACCTACTGTAAAGTTGTGGTCATACATACCTGAGTTTTTAATATTATTGGGTGATTTTTTTTAACGTAATTTCGGTTACAGCCATGCCAAACTTGATGACTTAGCCCAGCGATTGTTATTTCAATATTTTATCCCTATCCCTTGAGAATATCGGGATGAAAAGTAGCCTATGTTTTATTCCAGATGTTCACCTATTTACACACCAAATTTAACCAAATCCGTTCAACCATTCTAGCGTGAAGAAGTAACAAACTGAAATTCCCATGGGAATTCCGAAAATTACATCGTACTTACGCCATGTCTGTAAAAGTATACAATAAATTACCTACCCAAATAAAATCAGAAACAAAAGATAAAAAATTTATAGGACTACTAAAGGATTTTTTAACTCAGAAATGTTACTACAGTATAAATGAATATTTAGAAGAATAAAGAAAAATAGTTATACTGTTATTATTATTATCATTAAGGTGATCTCATTACACTAGGTATTACTTGTCCTATTATCTATTCATTCTGTGATACCACATAAGTTCTAAGTTTGTGTTATTCTAGATAAATGTATAAGTAGTTTATTTAGATACCTTAATTATATAAAGTTAATTTATAAGTGTTCCTTAAACCTCTTCCTAAAAAATACATGAGGTTAAAATAGCATAAAATGTTAGGTATAAGTTAATTCATGTAATTAATTTTAAAATTGCGCGCGCCCAACAGGCATCATTTTTTATAATTTTTTGTAAAAGTGTTGCAATAAATAAATACTGAATACTGAATACTGATTTTCATTCACGTAGCATTAAAAATAGCCATGCAAAATTTCATGACTAAGCCCAGCGGTGGTTATTTTGAGATTTTATCCGTATCCCGTGAGAATATCGGGATAAAAAGTAGCCTATTTGCTATTCCAGATTTTCAGCTGTCTACTTACCAAATTTAATTCAAATCCATCCAGCTGTTTTAGCGTGAAGGGGTTAAGTACAAACGCACACAACACAAACTTTCGCATTTATAAAATTAGTAGGATAGGATTCGAGTTATTTATCCGTTTTAATCGACTGAAAAAAATGTGATACCGTAAACTGCTTCAACTTTGCCCTCTGGCCCCAACATTGCCTGATTCGATTTAGAGTCGATAACTTAGCACTTATAGGTTTTAAACTTTTATCTACACGGGAATTATTATTACGGTGGGATAAAAGTTTAAAAACCTAGAAGGGTGCTAGTCATCGACTCTAAATCGAATCAGGCAATGTTGGGGCCAGAGGGCAAAGTTGAAAGTAGTAGTAGTATTCAGATATTGGTTAAAGCACAGCACCATCCGCACAAGGAGACAGACCTTAACTTCGACCTTGTGTGTTTGTTGTGGTCAAGCAAGCGTGCTATAGATGTCGATGACCTTGTTATTGTTATGAACACATTCTGGTATGGAAACTACGAGCTGTAAATTTACTGCCTTGCAATGTGATTCACATTTTTATTTTGTACAAATATCAATCAGTAGGTACATACCTATTGTTAGTTTTTATATCGTCAATATTCCGACTATATATACATTACTAGCTGTTCCCCGCGCCTCCGAACAATGCAATTTTCCAGGATAAAAGGATGTCCCAATCTCTCTCCAATGTATGTATTACCTCAGGACTCAAACTATATGTATACCGAATTTCATCTAAATCGGTTGAGCGGTTGAGACGTAGAGGTAAAAAACAAAAAAAAATACAACCAAAAATTTAACCGACTACAAAAAGAAACCATGAAAATATTTTTTTACCAGTCTGAAGTCGGTGTCTCAGCACGAGCCAGCAGGGTGGACCTATAATTGTCTACCTTACCTACATACTTATCTATATCACACCTAGATCAAAAGCGTATAACTGAAAATAATACACCATTTTAATTTATTCTTTATTAACTTTCTGAAAGATTTAATAAAATGGTGTATTATTTTATTAGTAAGCCGTGGTGGCCTAGTGGTTTGACCTATCGCCTCTCAAACAGAGGGTCGTGGGTTCAAACCCCGGCTCGCACCTCTGAGTTTTTCGAAATTCATGTGCGGAATTACATTTTAAATTTACCACGAGCTTCGCGGTGAAGGAAAACATCGTGAGGAAACCTGCACAAACCTGCGAACCAATTCAATGGTGCGTGTGAAGTTCCCAATCCGCACTGGGGCCGCGTGGGAACTATGGCCCAAGCCCTCTTGTTCTGAGAGGAGGCTGTGTCCAGCAGTGGGACGTATATATGCTGGGATGATGGGGGGATGATGTATTATTTTGAGTTGATAAGCTTTTCATCTAGGTGTGATATTCGGCTTCAATCACTCCTGCTGCCTCGTGCTGAGGCACCGACTTCACACTGGTAGAAAATTATATTCATGGTTTTTTGTAGTCGGTTAAATTTTTTGTTATATTTTTTTTTACGATTATTAAATAAATAAATAATAAATATAAATAAATAAAGAAATATCAGAAAAATTTAACCAGTTGAATCTCCAAAGCCAAGGTTACCAAAGCTACCTTTATACTACTATATCAACGGATAAAGCGTATAACTTAATATACCATAATTTAGACATACTCTGAAAGACATATTAAATTGTAAGACCCGAGAACAACATTCGTATTTTTCGGCTTCATCACTATCTGCTCCCGACACGAGGCACCGACTTCATACTGGTAGAAAATTATTTTCATGGTTTTTTGTAGTCGGTAAAATTTTTTGTTATAATTTTTTTTTCACGATTATTAGGGTCGTAACCTTTTACGAACGATTGCTTTTTCCGATGCAGAGACGTTCATTATTGAGGAGTCCTGGTGCTTACCATCCGTTCCATTTCACCATATGCATTACGATGAGCATAAATTGCTTAGCAACTGTGTTAGTAATTGAAATTCAATCCATGAAGTACCTACTTGTTATTGAGTAGTAGCTCCGTTGGTCAAATGTGGTCTTCATCATTAGTTCCACTTCACCAAACGATGATTTTCAAAAGCACAAGTTACTACTAAATTATATCCAAGTTACCATAGTTGTCCCTACAATATTTGAAGAGTTCCCTCGATTTCCTTAGGATCCAATCAACAGATCCTGATTTGGTCCTTATGGGACCTAATCGAAGTCATTCATATTAGAACGAAAAAAAAATTTTCATATCGGTTCAGAAATGAAATGACGTAATTCTGTGATATCAACTATAAAAAAAATACAACCAAATTGATGACCTCCTTTTTTAAAGTCGGTTAAAAAAACAGACAAACTTTCGCATTTTTAATATTAGTGGGAATAATGACAGTGGTATTATTAAATTTTTATGTTTCACACTTCTTTTCTTATAATTAAAGTTGTTTTTAAATTTTTATTTTTATTTTGTTGATTATTAATTTGAAAGAAAGTTTTATAATGCATACCTACCTAACCGAGATTCGAGGGGAAGGGATTTACAAAAAAAAAATGCGCTGGGCTCCCACGAACCTAAGGTCTCAACCCCGAAAGGAAGAAAGCTCGCTAGCCTCCCTCCTGGGTCCTGACATTTTTAACTAACTTAGTGCTTAAGACCTGAACTTCGTTGACCTGCTTTGTTATTTTTGATATTATTTCAAAATTCTTTGTATTCTTTAATCAATGAACAATTTGTACTTTATAAAGTACATTCGGCCGTTATTCTTAGTGTTAATTGGTCCTTTATAAAGTACGCGAGGACCCAGGACCAGTACCCTTAGTGTAAGTTAGGTTACAAAATAAGTCTCGATCGCGATCCCGTTGAAACCTCAATTTGTATGGAAACACGAACATCGCAAACGTTCCGCTAGAGGCGCTGTTCGTGTTTCCATATAAATTGAGATTTTAACGAGAACGCGATCGAGACGTATTTTGTAACCGAAAATTACACTAAGGGCACAGGAGGCTATACTACGAAGTGCAAAACTCGAACTTCGTATGTTGCCGTCCCGCTGATGCTTATGTCATTTAATACGCGAGTGAAAAGGACTGAGCGATATTCGATTTTCGATTTCCGTAGTAGCCCCTCTGACCCGAGACTTATATACTGCCGTCGTCACAAAACGGGCACAACTAATTTTTTTAATGAAATCCAGTTAAATACATATTGAGAATCGGGAAAAAATGCGTTTCCGTCTGATTTATTGTTGTTTTAGTAAAAAACTTTCGGAGATATCGTAAAGCCGCAGAATAGTAATAGTACGTACAAATACAGGGCAAGTACAGCTACAAGTAAAGCTAAAGGGCACAACTGCTCGATATATTGTAACCTTATTGTTTTTTTAAGTAATGCCTAGTTAAAAAGGCTCATTTAAGTGATACTAAAAACAAAGGGCATCCTATGTAAATAGTAGAAAATATGCTATTTTTTCCTAACATTGTATCTACTTTTAAAATGTTAAAATAAAAGTGCGCATTTGTTTAGATAAGTACCCTATGCCTATACTACGTCGTATGACTTTTTGTACTTTATTTATTTAGTTAAGTAAGAACAAAAAATATGGTTTAAAAAAATATCAAAATCAAAAAGTATGTATATAATATGGTAACATAGAATTATTGATAACGTATAGATTTCATCAAAAAATATATAGTACCTAATCAGATTATATATTTTTAGTAAGAAACAAAAAAAACACATTTACCTACTTTCTCGAGAAAATGTTTAATGGCCCTTTTGCGTTTCAACGGCAGTATCTATTATTAAAATATATTAAATATGTTCACTTACCAGTGTTGATGGCTAGAGCCATAATCAGCATGAGATACTTCATGATACTTCAGGAAATGTAGGTACACAACTTTTGAAACTAAAGATATATTACGTCTTTTTCATTTGAAGTCAGCAGTCGAATGTTATTATTTGTGTTGCGCCTCATAGGTGGGTATATATAGCAATTATCCGACCTGATAATAGCATTGCAGTTTCGTAGTAGTTCGTTTATTGAGGTAACACTATTTACCGGCCCGGATAATACGGACATGCAAATACCGACCCGATTTTTCGTGAACACGTCCATAGTAACTCGAGTCAGTTTCGACATGAGTTTCTATTGGCGTGTACACGAAAAATCGGGTCGGTATATCCATGTCGGTATTATCCGGGCCGGTAAATAGTGTCAACTAATTTATTGCAGCTAGGGTTCGAATGATACTTTCGATACCGAGTAAGTATCGATACTTTTGATAGCGATACTCGATACCATAGTCCGCGCACAAGTACTTATTATGGTGGGTACACACCGGCCCAACGAACCCAAACGAAGGATATTCTACGTTAGCTACCGCACGCTCGTTGGCCTTCGAAGGTGCTTCAAAATACATTTAGTGGTCAAGCAAACGATCGCTGGCACCCTGATTCCGGCTTGCATTCCCAATTTAAAAATGGACGACGACGATTATGATTATAATTGCTAGTTTTATATACCGTAATGAGCTTTGAATACTTAAGCGACGTGTATGGCGTGAAATATAGACGAGGTGTACGAGAGGGATAAATCAGACGTCTGCACGCTCACGCTACGCTTTTTCGCTTCAACTGACCGTTCGTTCGTTGGCCTTCGGCGACCGTCCACACTGAGTTCGATGTAACATAATGGTACGATTCCTTTGATGTTAACGACACGCTTCGAATCACCGGCACACGCCAGCGATCGATCGTTGGCGTTCGCTAAGCCAGACAGGACAAACGAAACCCATTCTTTGGCGCTCGTTGGGCCGGTGTGTGCACGCTATAAGGTGCAGCCTCATGCAGCCGCTCATCGCTCGTTTGCAGCGACAAATCTGGTCACGTGACCCTATAAAGAAAGTAGCGTCAAGTCGCTGCGTCGAACAGCAGCGTGAACATGGCTCCTGACAGGAATGATCTTGGTCTTGGAAGCCGATTTCCTAACCTTTAGTGGCAGTCGTAGCAGTGGTACAAATGAAAGAAATCGGAATGAATGAAAACCAAAAAATAACTGATTTTTGGGATTTGGATTTCGGGAATTGTTGGAAAAAGTAGGCTTACTCGTATTATTTATGTTCTACTCTGAATGGAATCGGACGGATATCGTTTTTGACAGATGTCACTCTCTCGCTCTAAGCCTCAGGCTGTAAGCCGTGTGTGAAGAAGCCATTTATTTCAAAAAGGCGTGTGTGTTTTTGTGTCGTCCTACAATAGTACATTACTGTAGAGGCCGGGAAGTAGGGGGTTGCCGGCCAAGCAGATATAGACGGCCGAGCCTAACGAGGGCGGATAGGGATGCGAGGCCGGCAACGCCACGTTCCGGCCGAGGCTTGTATAAATGCTTTTCTCAAACATAACATGAAATAAAATAAAAAAAAAAAACAAGAAATCAAGTATGGCGGGACGCTAGTCTGGTCACCCTGTTGCGTGCGCGCGTGTCGCGCTGGCTGCTGGCGCGGCGGCTGCGGAGCGGGTGCTGTTGACGTAGGCCGTGGCCGAGAGCGCGCGTTGAAACAAAAGACGGTCGCATTGCCGGCCAGCGGCCTGCAATGTTGTATGAAATCTCTTTGCAGGCCGCTAGAGTGACCGCGCGCACGCAGCTGAGCCGCAGCGCCTGCAGCGCGATACTTCTCGGCCTATTTATTGTAACACAACGTCAATATTTCATGTCATGTTTGAGAAAACTTTAAATTTAAATAGTATTTTCTCAAACATGCTATGTAATGTTTATGTTGTGTTCCATAAAACAGGCTTCAAAATATACTGTTGCAGGCCTAGGCCTGCAAGACAACAGTCTTTTGTTTCAATGCAAAACGTCAAATATCCACGATAAAGGCCATTATCTTACACGACTTGAAATTAATAATCTGAATTTCTATGGTTCATTTATTAGTTACTGAATAAATTCACAGGACCATGAATATTCTATACGTAAATATATAAATATTACCGACGCGTTTTACGTCAAATTAAAATTAAATTTACATAATAAAGTATTAATGTAGTAGCTGATTAATTGGGCTGCAGTTCGTGTATAATGGCCCTAAAAGCCGAACAGCAAAAACAATAAAAAAAAGTTTTGGCGAGAAAATTTACAAGTGTCATTGTTTTTTTTATTTGATTGACTGGACTTGGGCTTTAGCCATTTTGCAAGTAAGTTCCATTTTCATTTCAAAAGTTTCGTTTAGAAACGTGTTTATTTATTGTTGCAGTCCGTTATATCTACATGTTTTATAGCAATTTGATTTTATTGGGAATTATTTTAACGTTTTAAAAGTTGGTAGTTATAATTTGAGTCTGGTACAATTTTAGTTGTCTTACGAATAAAACATTGATTTCTAGGAGTTTTTATTCCTTTTAGTACAAGTTTGAGAAAAGCACTATACAAGCCTCGGCGTGAAAGAACATGCCAGCCTCGTATGCACATCCGTACTATCCGTCTATACATACTCGGCCTGCAAGCCTTTCTTTCCCGGCCTCTGCAGTAATGTACTGTTATTTTAATTAGTATTATTTAGTACCTACGTGTTGCATACTTTTTGGTCGTTTTCCATGCATTTTCACTGGCCGGTTTTGTGCTGGCTGTTAACGTTTTAATGCTATGTAGTTGATTTTTGGTTTGAATTTTGAAATTTAAATTCTGTGTTTTGGTTGTTTTTTTGGCGTTTTGTTTCCGATTCATTCCTTGAACTTTTGTTGCTGAGCGCGGAGCATACATCGCTATTGAAGTGAAATTTTTATTATAATAATCTCCAGTGATCAGTCTTGGTTTTTGTGCTATATTACCAGTGCCTTTGTGGAGTCGTTGTGTGAAAGTGCCGCTAGCTGGCGCCACAACCTTTTATCTTCGTATTTCCTGCTCGCCCGTGCTACATACATACATATAATCACGCCTCTTTCCCGTAGGGGTAGGCAGAGACCACTTCTTTCCACTTGCTACGATCCTTACATACTTGTTTCGCTTCGTCCACTTTCATTATTCCCTTCATACATGCTCTTCGATTTAGGGTACTCTTGACCTGGCCTTTTTTCAAGACGTCCCTGATTTGGTCTCGAAACGTCCGCCTAGGTCTACCCCTTCCAACCCTTTCATTCAGACTCGCCTCATACACTTTTTTCGTCAATCGTTCTTCATTCATTCTCTCGACATGGCCAAACCATCTCAGCATACCTTTCTCAATTTTTGTCACTACATCTTCATCTACATCGCCCGTGCTAAAGGGCACTTAATCAGCATTGCCGATTTTTCATCGGTCCGACCTTTACCCCGACCTACCTGATGTAGGCATCAACTGCCTGGATTTCCCCTCCGCTTGACCGCGGAGGATACGAGTGCGCTTATTCCTCTGCACTGTGGTTTTTCTACGCTGGCATTCCAGTTCCGTGCAAGTTCTTTTTTTTTTATTCGACTGGATGGCAAACGAGCAAGTGGGTCTCCTGATGGTAAGAGATCACCACCGACCATAAATATCTGCAACACCAGGGGTATTGCAGATGCGTTGCCAACCTAGAGGCCTAAGATGGGATACCTCTAGTGCCAGTAATTTCACCGGCTGTCTTAATCTCCAGAAACACAACAGTGCAAGCACTGCTGCTTCACGGCAGGATTAGCGAGCAAGATGGTGGTAGCAATCCGGGCGGACCTTGCACAAGGTCCTACCACCTGCAAGTGGAAAGGATACCTAAAGAATCCCGCTTTGGTTCGATTACGCATTGTGATGAGTGCCGAATTTTACTGTTTGCGCTAAACCTTTTTTTCAGTAGGTATATTAGTACTTTTTATTTATACTTAATGTACTCTGAATTTCTTCAGTTTGAGCTATGTTATTTGCCCCAAGCTGTAGGCTAGTTACCTACTAGGTGTATGCATGTACGTGTACCCAAACTAGTTCTTTACAGTTAGGATTTACTGGATAGGGTTATTTTTGCTCCATATTTTTGAGTACCTTGCGTATTTGTACTTGGGTTTATTAATTTTCAAAATTCAAATCGAGGCTTCGCACAAGCGCTCCTAAGTGTTTTTAGGTCTTATTCGGTTAGTAAATTTGTTTGGCTTTAACCTAAAAATTCTCAATTATTTTTCCACTTCATATCCTTACCGTTCCGCCTCGCAGCACGTGTTCCTTGAATGTGATTTTTTATATAACTTTTGGTTTGATTTTTTATGAAAATTATATTGTGTTTTTGATTTTTTTCCCTGTATTGTGCTGTTTAAAGTTGAATAAATAATATATTTAAAACTAAATTCTACGTTGTTTAATTTATGCCGGCCTGATTAAGGTACGGGCACCTTAAGTGCTCTTGGGCTTTTAGTTTTGCTGCACTACCTAGATTAAGGTTAAATAGGAGAGAATGGTTTATTATTGGCCGGTTTAATTTTTTTGTTAAAAGGTTTTAAAATACAATGTGAACGGTGTTCCATTTTTAAAGCCTCTTAATGCAAAACACACATTGCTTTTTAAGTAAATGAAATCCTTTTATAATTCAATTATATTGGCTAATTCTAGAATAATTAGAGACGTTGCGCTGTAGTGTGATGCCAAAAGGATTTTTCTTTTTTTTTTGAAGGAAGCTTTCTGTGATGGTCCCGAATCTTGGAAAATTAACCCAATCCCTGCCAGAGAATAGAGTCGCAGATACGGGTTTTACTAGTACAACTTTCGTTAGGACGTCGTTCGGTATGATAATTTTGTAAAGTAAACAGTGCGACTACAGCCACAGAATAAGTAAGTAAGCGCCAATGTTCTCGTAAGTAAGTAACCGGTAATCGGTATTAAAATTGAGACAATTTTTTGCATGCGTTTGATTGAATACCGGATTTGGTTTTAATTTTTTATTTAATTGCCCGGTGCTTTGGTTTGGTATAATGTTGGAAAAACTCGAGTCCTCGTGTTTACTTTTAGGGATGGGCTCACTAGAGGGGTAATAATGAGCTCAATGGCGGAAAGCAAAATACGGTTATGGTTACAATTTCTGTATTTTAAAATATTTAAAAACAGTAAGTACAGTGGTAATTGGGGAAAAAAAAAAACTTTTTAGTCCGTCATTAGAGTAGCATAATGTAAGCTTTATTTTAATTTTCTAGCCCTCTAGTGTTAAAATATGTTACTATCATTTAATACTAAGTAATGTTAAGTAATATTTATTATTCTATTATATAAACATGTAAATCGATTAAATTAATAGATTACAATGTACGGCCATCTATTTCAGTGATAATATAAACAGTAAATATTAATTAGGATAATAGAATATAATTGACATGAAATCGGTTACTGTATTTCCGGTTCCCGACATTTTAAATATTCTGGGGTGGGGATATTAAACCTACCAGGAACCGATCTCAAGTCAAGGAATCATTCTATTACGGGTCTGCGATTTGTGAACTTGTTAATATAAACGCTGTGTTCTGAACTAATAACTATCCTATAGTAAAAATTATAAAAAATAAAATTATTTTAATCGTCTCCAGCCGGCGATTCTGACTTTGGTTTTATCAATCAGAATCAGAATCAGAATCGATTACCTATTTGTTTTGGTTATCAGAAAATATTGCACACATATTTTTTCTTTAATCATGCAAATAAAAAATGACAAGGCTGAAGCGCGTTTAAGTTCGGAAGTGGGGGCCGGTGACGTCACGCCGTGCTAGTGTCTCACGGTGTGACGTCACGCAGAACTTTAACTGGCTCTATCTTCATAACTTTTTGTTTAATTGATAATAGAAAAATGGTGACGAGTTTGATTACGCAGATTTTTCTTTTGGCCGAGCAACGTTTGGTATAATATTGTTACGCCTATTATTCATTTCGCCGAGTAGTCGGTAGGAAGAATTGCGGTATGCAGATTTACGTTTATTCGATTGTTTGGTTCGTAATTGTTTCAGTTAAGCGAACAACTGTTCGCCGGAACATGATAAGCAGAGTTATCACATGGCACCGAAATATAGTTAGGTGCAACGACGAGCGTCAGCGAGGAGGAGTGTTAGGTAGAATTGCGACAAACAATAACCGAACTGCTGGCGTGTCGCGACGTGGTTTGTTTTGACTTTAAATTTAAAATAATCACAAATTCTAAAGCGAAAAGTTGTTTGAGGAAACGTTCAAAATGTGTAGTGATTAATCGGCTAAACGAATTTCTGTTATTAGTTGCTCGGCTTACTGACCCATAAGCCAACTGAATGAATAAATAGTCAATGAAACGTTAGTACGCGAAACAATACATCTGCGCTCAAATTCATCAGCGTACCTTTACTCGGCGAAACGTTGTCTGCCAATCAATAATCTGCGTAAGAATTGTCGGCGAATCATTATATAGGTAACCGAAAAAATACATGTTTTTTGATATTCTAACTGACGGGACTCATTACATTTTTTAAGCCACTAGCCTATTCTACTTACATATGAAATGGCCAAACTCAATCTCGGACGACTTTCATGGCCTAATTAGCACTGAAAGTACATCCAGAAATCTTGCAAGCAGCTGATGGAGCAGGTACACCCCCGGTGATAATGCAAGAGGAAATCTTGCATCCAGGGCCTAAAATACGTGAACCGGTAGATGTTGAAGACGTTATAGTGACGCCATCGAATCGGCTTCCAGTACAGGTAGTGCCGTAAACCTCGCTTTTATCGACGTAGCAGTTGGTCAACGTCGATTTGTCGCACTTGGAGTTTGCGCTGAGCTGAGAGTTCGTGTTTGTACACGTGCCATCAGAAGATACTGTGGACAGAATAAATAAAACATGTGAGAAAATAATGTGATTTTAAATTAATCTGAAATACGGCAGATATAATAGATAACAAATGTTTTTATTGCACATCACAAAACAGTAGTGACGGGGATGTGGTTAGTTTGCTAATGTCGTTCGGAGCTCGAAACAAAAGGTCGGTTTTCTTTTTAACTCCCGAGGTAAAAAGAGGGCTGTTCTAAGTTTGACCGCAATGTGTCTGTCTGTGGCACCGTAGCTCTTAAACGGGTGAACCGATTTGAATGCGGTTTTTTTATTTGAAAGCAGGGTTTCTAGCAATGGTTCTTAGACATGTTTTATAAAAATTGGTTTAGCCGTTTTTGATATATTGAACTTTGGAGTGACAATATCGGGGGTTTGCCCACTTTGTGTTGTTAGGTTATTCTTTCTCACTTGAATCTTCAGGAAAACGAAGAAAACCAACGAGTCCCGAGCGACATTAACATTCTGGCTGTACCTGGTGTAAAGCTTATAGTTTCGCCATGTCTGTCCGTCTGTCTGTCTGTCCGCCCGCGGCTAAAAGAACTAAACATTTTTTTTTACAGTAGACGTAAATTGGGGATGTTTTTTTTCTCTACTAACCCTATAGTGTCGGGTATCGTTAGATAGACCTTTTTTCTCGTTAGATAGAGGGGTGGCCAAGACGATTTTTCAATTCAGTGATCTGTTTGCGAAATATTAAACTTTAAAGTGCAAATTTTCATTTAAATCGAGCGTGTCCCCCCCCCCCTCCCTAAAATCTACTGTTGGGTGGAAATTTAAAAAAAAAGAAACAGGGTGGTAGTAAGTCTTACCTAAACTAACCAATCTAACCTAAACACAACACCTAACACCATCTGTGTATCTGTGGAGTCTAACATATGGTAGCATGGTGTTCGGTTGTGTTACTCGGAAGATGAGCTATGGTTGAGTTCGAAACGCGTCAGTGTAGTGTGGTATGGTGATAGATGGGTTTGTGTGATTTGTGTGTGTTCTTACAGTATGGAGGTGGAGGAACTGCATTAACACACATATCTTGCATAAACGTAGCTATCATTAGATCGCGGGTGAGCAAAGAAATTATTTTCGTTCATTGATGGACCTCCAAAAGTAACGCTTGATAAAACTTTTTAGTATTTTTGATGCAAAATTTACTAGGTACGGCGTAGTCGTACGTATAGCAGCGTTTTCCAGCTCCATCATCCGACACATAGCTACTATCTAGCACCAAAGTACTCGTCAAGACCACCCAAACGAACCCAAACTCGATGGGTTTGTGTCGTTTCATTGCGTAGTTCTTTTGGCCACCTTGCAGCTGCATAATCAGATCAACTCCATGTCATAGCATAATAATATTGCATTGACATCCGATTTACACATGCATGCAAACTTTCAGCTCAATCCGAAACCGGCAAGTGTATCAAATTTAACTTGCAAATTTTTGGTAAAAAAATCCTTTACTTAATAAATACAAGCTTTTTTTGCTGACTGTCATTTTTGCTAACTGTACTTGCATTGTCACCAAAACTAAAGAGTTCCGTCCTGCGGAGACGATCCTGGCTGGACACCAGGATGTCACTACCAGATTATTGTATTGTCACGTGATTTATGTAAGTATTCCAAATTTCAAGTCAACCTGACTACTGGAAGTTAGGCAAATTTAACTTGTAAGATTTAATTACAGACAGACAGACAGACCGACAGACAACGGGACAGGTGCAACTAAATAAAAGCTTGTAAAAAGAAGCAAATGTTTACTTTAATTAAAATGCGCAAGGCGTCAAATAATTTGGGAAAAATACAGCGAGGCCGAGGTTGTTTACATCGAACGTTAAGCCGAGCTGTTTAGAAACGCAACTCGCAACTGTGTCTATACACAGTGTTGTCGCGTGTGCATACAATGGCATCTAAAAAAAAAACGACAATGTGACTTGCAAAATAGTAGATTACTGTAAAGGCCGGGAAGTAGGGGGTTTCCGGCCAAGCAGATATATTCGGATAGGGATGCAAGGCCGGCAACCCTACGTTCCGGCCGAGGCTTGTATAGTGCATTTCTCAAACATGACATGAAATAAAATAAAAAAATAAGAAATCAAGCTGGCGGAACGTATTCTGTGCGTCGCGCTTTCGGCTAGCGTGGCGGCTGCGGTGCGGTGGTGCTGCGGCTGCTCGTGCTCGCGTTGGAACAAAAGACGGTCGCATACTTCCCAGCCTATTATTTGTAACTCAACGTTAATATTTCATGCCATGTTTGAGAAATATTCAATTGTACAACAAGAGCATAAAACGAGCCATTTTACCCGAGGCGTTCATATAGCCACCCGAGCCGGTACGAAACATTCAACATACAAGCAACATAAATAGAAACATAGCAGCTGTAAATTTCCTGCCTTGCAATGTGATTTAAATTTGTATTGTGATGTTTACGATGTTTGTGAGTGGAAAATATTAGTCTGTAGAGCGTACCTATTGCAAGTTACTATATTATTATCGTAAATATTCCGACTATGCAGGATGATCAATCCCAATGGGTCAGTAGGGAGAAGTCAGAAACTATGAGAGATAGCGAAATCTGTTCTTAGGAACCATGGCGGATTTA
This sequence comes from Choristoneura fumiferana, assembly GCF_025370935.1. NCBI lineage: Eukaryota > Metazoa > Arthropoda > Insecta > Lepidoptera > Tortricidae > Choristoneura > Choristoneura fumiferana. The sequence continues at coordinate 2,822,368 of NC_133489.1, forward strand.
AGATTTAATAAAAACGCCAGTAAAAATAAAATAAAACGCCCGAAAAAAAACGCCAACAAAAAACGCTGCCAAAAAAGACAACTTAAAAGTAAATAATAATTATGCACTACCTAGCTATTGCCCGCGACTTCATCTGCGAAGAATTCGTTTATCCCTATCCCGCGGGGACTATGCAGATTTCCCGCAAAATTAGCCTAAGCTAATTTAGCATAAGTACCTAAGTAATTTAAGGTTTTTATACGACCAGATGGCCTAGTGGTTAGAGAACCTGACTACGAAGCTTGAGGTCCCGGGTTCGATTCCCGTGTCGGGGCAGATATTCGTATGAAAAATACGAATGTTTGTTCTCGGGTCTTGGGTGTTTAATATGTATTCAAGTATGTATCTATATCTATATAATTATATTTATCCGTTGCTTAGTACCCATAACACAAGCTTTGCTAAGCTTACTTTGGGACTAGGTCAATTGGTGTGAATTGTCCCGCGATATTTTATTTAATTTTATTATTATAATATTTTTTTATGTAAAACGTCGTCAGTGTCGGGGGACCGCTAAGGTTAACAAGAAACTAAACTACATATGTTGTATTTTTAAAGTATTAACCTTAGCGGTTATACTTAAGAAACAAAATAAAATGCAACATGTACTTTCTCGAGTTTAGCAAAATGTTAAATGTGCCCTTTTGCGTTTCGATGGCAGTATTTAAATATGCTCACTTACCAGTGTTGATGGCTAGAGCCATGATCAGCATTAAACACTTCATGATACTTGAGAAAAATGTACACAACTTTTGAAACTAAAAAAAAATATGTCTTTCTCACTTGAAGAGCAGCTGTCGAATGTTATAATTTGTGTTACGCCTCATATAAATAGCAATTGCCCTGATACGTAGTAGTTATATTGCTGCTAGGGTTCGAATGACACTTTCGATACCGGGTAAGTATCGATACTTTTGATAGCGATTACTGAGTAGTCGATACGTCGATACCTTAGTCCGCCTTACTCGCACAAGTACTTAAACAAATCATTGGTATCGAGTATCGAGTTAAGCAGGGTCTATAATGGTCCAAATGCGAAATCGTCTAAAGCCTAGGCGCTTAACGAATTACTTACTGGTTTTAGCCGGACGCTCAGTATGTATGTCTGTAGGCAGTTTTAACAAACATTCGTTCGCTATTCGAAGACGTAAATCGATCGTGCGATCGTCGATACGTAACAGTCGATGGTCGGTAGATACGTACCTACGTTCCTACTGTGAATACGGGACACTTTTCGAATAGAATAACTAGCAACTCACTTTGACTGCGTAATGTTTGGGAAGAGTGTCAGTATCTATTCTCACATTCGCATCGCAATATTAAGTGAGGAGCTCGTTAAAGCAAACGTTACGTAAAGTTGTCACTTGCCATCTGTATCCTTAGTGTAAGTTTTCAGTTACAAAATAAGTCTCGATCGCGTTCGCGTTAAAATCTCAATTTGTATGGAAACACGAGCATCGCAAACATTCCGCTTGAGGCGCTGTGCCCTTAGTGTAAGTTTTCAGTTACAAAATAAGTCTCGATCGCGTTCGCGTTAAAATCTCAATTAAGTATGGAAACATGAACAGCGCCTCTAGCGGAACGTTTGCGATGTTCGCGTTTCCATACAAATTGAGTTTTAACGCGAACGCGATCGAGACGTATTTTGTAACCGAAAACTTACACTAAGGGCACTGTTCGTGTTTGCGTACAAATTGAGATTTTAACGCGAACGCGATCGAGACGTATTTTGTAATCGAAAACTTACACCAAGGGCACAGTATAATGAGTGAGTTGACTACTGATTGAGTGAGCGTACACGCAAAGTACCTATGTTCGGACCATAGATGCTATTCGTGGTCAAACTACACCCTAAGACTACTAAGATGCCCAAACACGGCAAGGTTACGTTGTTTTGTCTTAGTTCCAGGGTCCGCCTTAGGTACTTAGGTACTGCTGCATTATCAGACCCTGAATACCATTCTTGGTTAAAGTATCACCCTGAGGCTCTAAGAAGCTCAAGCACGGCTAGGTTACATTATTCTGTCTTAGTTCCAGTGCAGCAGCGTCCACCTTAGGTACTGCTGCATCATCAGACCCTTGAATACCATTCTTGGTTAAAGTATCATACTGAGGCTCTAAAAAGCCCAAACACGGCTAGGTTACGTTGTTCTTTTTATCCGGGATAATGCAAAATTCCCTCGGGACAGAAATAAATTAATACAATTTGGGAGCTGATTTAAAAAAATCGTACATATTATGTGATATGACTGACTATCCCCAAATGACAAAGGCTACTTTTTCTTCGGGAAATTACAAAATTCCCATGGGATAGAAAAAACTGTATCCAACTTCGGGGCTGATTTTAAAAATTCTTACTCCAATGAAAGCTACACTATTCCTGACTACTATTCTTCTGGAAAATTCAAAAATTCCCGCGGGATAGAAATAAGTGAATTCAACTTCGGGTCTGATTTGAAAATTTCTTTCACCAAAAGTAATCTACAGTATTCCTGATTGACATAGGATACTTTTTCCGGGAAACTGAAAATAGATAGAAATAAGTAAATTCAACTTTGGCACTGCTTTTAAAAATTCAATCAATCCATACTATCCATACTTCCATACTATCCATACTTCCATACTAATATTATAAATGCGAAAGTAACTCTGTCTGTCTGTCTGTCTGTCTGTTACGCTTTCACGTCGAAACCGCTGAACGGATTTTGATGAAATTTTGTATCGAGATAGTTTAAGCCCCAAGGATCAACATAGGATACTTTTTATTCTGGTAGAGGGCGCCACTGCGTGATAACCTAGGTCCGCGCAGACGAAGTCGCGGGCATAAGCTAGTATGATATAATATGACTATCCTCGATTGACATAGGCCACTTTTTTTTTCGGAAAATTCAAAATTCCCATGGGATCGAAAAACCTGATGAAACTTGGCATTTGGGCACGTGAGAGATATATAGGATATTTGTTCGCGCGATTTTTAAAATTCTTCCTGTGAGGGGGTGAAATAGGGGATGAAACTTCATATGGAAGGTCGTCATTGTCAAAGATAAAAACACCTTTTTAATGAATGTAGCTTTTGATTGCCTTGATTTAGAAGTTTTATTTTTTCACAGCTTTCAGGACCTTGACCTGATTTGGGATTTTAATTTCAACTCGATACCGATACTCCGCGCGCTTGACAGACAGACAGACGAACGGACAGCAGAGTGATCCTATAAGGGTTCCATTTTTTCCTTATGAGATACGGAACCCTAAAAAACATTTGTTCCGGCGCTTATTAACTTTCGACCTATTTACTTGAAAATAATATGTATGGGGATGAAAGTTCGTAAGGAATTTCAAACAAATTTACTGTTAGTATATTTATCGGAAATATGTGTAGCTATGCTTAGTAAAGATGCCGTCTTAATTATAATCCTACCCTCCTAACTTAAAATAAAGGACGTAAGGTGTCCAGAGTTCACTATGAAGAATTAGTCCTTTTGTGTTGGCAGGGTAGAATACACGTCGTATTGCTAAAATGTGGCTACCCGCAAAATATTTATGTATTACCATGTTCCATGTTCTTGGATGGATGGAAAAACAAAAAGAGATAGTTTATATTTATAGCAATGTATTAAAATAGGTTATTTTCAGTAAACCGTAGAATTTTCTATGTGCTATTATTGGCAGAATAGGTATCCTAAATGAATTAAATACTTCCCAAAGTTACTATTCCACGCGGACAAAGTCGCGGGCAAAAGCTAGTATTAAAATAAGAAATGAGCTTTAATTTTCCTTACAAACTTGTTGCCTTGGTACTATTAGATAGTTATTCTGTGTCTTGGTAACGTTTCGGAGTGGCCAAGGTGGTCAAAAATAACGGCACAAGCACTCTATCATTCAGGTATTGTAGAGTTCATATTAAATATATTGACCCGAATAACTCACGTCTTAAATCGAGCTTAGCCCGACATGTTTCGAATGGATGGATTGGATGGATGAAATATTTCCTCACATTGTGTGAGAAAAGCACTATACAAACCTCGGCCAGAACAGGGATTGCTGGACTCGTTTTATCCCGATCTCGTCCATCAATCCCTTACTTCATGGCCTCTGCAGTAATGTACTATTATTAAGGAAAACAAACAGCATGAAATAATGCCATTGACCTCTATGTTTTTTTTTTATTTGACTGGAAGCTAAACGAGCAGTGGGTCTGCTGGTAAGGCTGGGCCGGATGGTTAGAGATCACCACCGCCCATAGACACCTGCAACACCAGGGGATTGCAGATGAGTTGCCAACCTAGAGGCCTAAGATGGGATAAACTAAAATAATTTCCTTGCTCACCCGCGACCTTACGATAGCTAAGCTTATGCAAAATATGCGTGTTCATGCAGTTCCTCCACCTCCACACTGTAAGAACACACACAAATCACACAAACCCATCTATCACCACCACCACACTACACTGACGCGTTTCGAACTCAACCAGAGCTCATCTTCATCTTTTGTGCTGGTGGTGATAGATGGGTTTGTGTGATTTGTGTGTGTTCTTACAGTGTGGAGGTGGAGGAACTACATGAACACGCATATTTTGCATAAGCTTAGCTATCGTAAGGTCGCGGGTGAGCAAGGAAATTCTTTTTGTTCATTGATATGGAACTCCGCAAAGTAACGCCTGATTCAATAAATTATCTCAGATGGGATACCTCAAGTGCCAGTAATTTCTCCGGCTGTCTTACTCTCCACGCCGAAACACAACAGTGCAAGCACTGCTGCTTCACGGCAGGATTAGCGAGCAAGATGGTGGTAGCAATCTGGGCGGACCTTGCACAAGGTTCTGCCACCTGCAAAATGTACCGATGTACTGATGACACCACCTCAAAGTAAACAACCGCCTACAGCGCCAATGTGACTGCATCTTAAATTTGTAGCATCAGTAGGGGAATTGAATTTAAAACGATTATACATTTTGCATGCGATTGAACACTGGATTTGGTTTTAATTTTAATTTATTTCTTTTTTAAATTGCATGGTTCTTTGGTTTGGTATAATTTTGGCAAAACTCGGGTTGTCGAGTTTACTTTTAGGGATGGGCTCACTAGAGGGATAATAATGAGCTCAATGGAGGAAAGCAAAATACAGGTTATACGGTTACAATTTCTGTATTTCAAAATAATTAAAAACAGTACAGTGACAATTGGGTAGATAGTTTCTTTTTATACTATGTTAAAGTCCCGAGTGACTCACACAACTTTTCACACCGACTAAGACGAAAATTGAAATAAAACAATTCTAAATAGGTTTAAATAAGAAATATCATGGGACACATGACACGAATTGACCTAACGCAACTAAGAAAAGCTTGTACTATAGATACTAGGCAACGGATAAGCATACTTATATAGATAAATAAATACTTAAATAAATAAATAAATATCACGGGACAATTCACACCAATTAACCTACATAGTCCCAAAGTAAGCTTAGCAAAGCTTGTGTTATGGGTACTAAGCAACGGATAAATATAATTATATAGATAGATACATACTTAAATACATATTAAACACCCAAGACCTGAGAACAAACATTCGTATTTTTCATACAAATATCTGCCCCGACACGGGAATCGAACCCGGGACCTCAAGCTTCGTAGTCAGGTTCTCTAACCACTAGGCCATCTGGTCGTCAAAAATAAATATTATAAAACATCCAAGACCCGAGAGCGTAATGTTTCGTATTATTCATACAAATATATGCCCCGGCCGGGAATGAAATGAAATGAAATCGTCATCGTCAATATAATTAAAGAGCAACCAGCATAGAAAATGACGTGGTTTTACAATTATCAACTTAAATAAATTGCATTTGCAAAAAAACAGAAAAGCTCTCGTCAGGGAGGAAAAGTTCGCCAGGAACAATATCAGAAAATTTTAATATTGCACATATATTTTTTCTAAAATCATGCAAACAAAAAATTACAAGGAAGCAGCGCGTCAAAGTTCAGAAGCGGGGGGCCGGTGACGTCACGCCGTGCTAGTGTCTCACTGTGTGACGTCGGACGGAACTTCAACTGGCTGTATCTTCATATTTTTTTGTTTAATTGATAATGGAATAAATACATGTCCAAAATTTTTGTGATATTCTAACTGACGGGACTTGTTACATTTTTCAGGACACTACTTTCACATGAAATGGCTAAACTCAGTCTCAGACTAACTTTCATGGTCTAATTAGCACTCAGTGTACATCCAGAGATCTTGCAAGCAGGAGCTGGAGCAGCTGAACCTCTGGTGATAGTGCAATGGGAAATTGAGCATCCAGGGCCTGTAATACGTGAACCAGTAGTTGTTGAAGACGTTATATAGATGCCGTTGTATCGGCTGTTTGTACAGGTAGTGCTGTAGACCTGGCTGTTATCGACGTTGCAGTTGGTCAACGTCGATCTAACGCACTGGGAGTTTGGGCTGATCCAAGAGTTCGTTTTTGTACACGTGCCATCAGAAGATACTGTGGACAAAATAAAAAACACGTGAGAAAATAATGTGATTTAAAATTAATCTGAAATACGGCAGATATAATAGATAACAAATGTTTTTATTGCACAGCACAAAACAATAGGGAGATGGTTGGGTTACTTCAATATATCACCCACGTACACTTAAACTACTTAGTTTTCTAATGTACTTCGGAGCTCGAAACAAAAGGTCGGTTTTCTTTTTCTATCTCACTTGAATCTTCAGGAAAACGAAGAAAACCGACGAGTCCCGAGCGACAACACGTTCGCTGCGATAAGGGGTCTATAGGCCTCCTCCTAGTACTCCCGGGCTGTGCGAGTGAAAATATAGTGGATTCACTCAGGTGCGGAGCTCGTAGGTTGTAGAATATGCTAGTTATAAAAGAGACCACTATATGGTTCGATTTATATTTCTATTTAAACGTATATTTGTTTAAGATTTTTAAACTCGAAAGAAGATTTTAGGCCTCTCGTCACACTGAGAGTGAAAAGTGATCGTTCAGTGCGGATAGGATGTCTACAAGCCTCATATAGGTAGTACGGGCTTATCGGGTTATATATAACAACTCAATCAAAAAAAGTTTTTTTTATAAAACTATCTATAAAATTGCCTTTTTGTTAGAGACATCACTAGGAGTAGCTACAAATGTACCTTGAATTCTGTGCTATAAATGCCTCCTAATTATTTTCTGCTATTTTGGCATATTCTGACATCAGAACCGTGAGCGACGCCAGAACTAGACAGGATAGTCCATTAGCAATACTATTATATAAGTTTCATGTGAAAATTTGAAAATTTCGCAGAAAAAAATGCATTTGAAGTGCACGATTGCTTGAACGGTCTTAAGGCCCCAAACCGCACCGTTAACATGGTACAGTGAAGGCGTAAAGACCTTAGTATAAAGTAAGCAACATTTTTTGCAACGCAGTGAACGTGTTAACGTACGGTAACGTGTGGTATTATGGCTGTACAGTGAAGTTGTTGTCATCACACTGTGTTTTTAGGGTTTCGTACCCAGAGGGTGCCAACGGACACCTATTAATGAGACTCCGCTGTGTGTCTGTCTGTCCGTCCGTCCGTCTGTCACAGGGCTCTATTTCTTGAATCGTAATAGCTAGGCACTTGAAATTTTCACAGATTATGTATTACTGTGGCCGCTATAACAACAAATACTCAAAACAGAATAAAATAGATATTTAAGGGGGGCTCACATGTTCCTATACAAAAGACGTGATTTTTTTGTCGTTTTTAGCTCGATATTAATAACGGCAACAGGTAGACGTTTGAAATATTCGCAGAATATTTATTTGTATAATTAAATTAAAATAAAATTAATATTCAAGTACATAACTGGCAGTAGTACCTAACTAACTAACTAATTTGGCTCAGGGACCCAAAGAGGGTCTTGGCCTCCGAAACGAGAGCATGCCATCGGTCCCGATCGTGCGCAGCCTCTTGCCAGTCTTCGACTTGGAGACGTCGCAGATCCGCCTGGACACTGTCCTCCCAGCGGCACCTGGGTCGCCCAACCGGGCGGCGACCAGCCGGTCGTCCCACGTACGCTCTTTTGGCAGCCCGATCCTCTCCCATTCGTAGTAGGTGGCCGAACCAGCGAAGTCTGTGTGATTTTGTTACGCCGATGATGTTGGGTTCAGCCACCAGCTCCTGGATCTCTCTGTTTTTACGGATCCTCCACGTGCCGTCGTCTCTCTTGACAGGTCCCAGGATCTTACGCAAGACCTTCATTTCCGCTACATACTTCCCCTTCGCCGCTTTCGCGCTTTAGTAGTACCTAGGGGTCAAATTATTTCCTAAACGGATATAGATTTTTTCCACGGACAAGAACAACAGATATCTGTAATTTCACTAAAATATTCAAGTACATAACCGGCAGTAGTACCTAGGGGTCAAATTATTTCCTAAACATATATAGATTTTTTCCACGGACAAGAACACAGATATCTGTAATTTCACTAAAACATTCAAGTGTTTTTCACAAGCAATTATTAATCTTCATCCAGTATAATTTTATGTGTTTGTTTCAAATCTTGCAAATTAATTTTTATCCACTCTCAGTGATCAGATTGACTTGAATTTTGGTATTATTCGTTGTGTAAGGATATTTTTTCTAAATTCTTTGCTTTTGCTCTTCATTAATGGTGATCAACTTATTAACCCCAGACGCAAAAAGAGGCGTGTTATAAGTTCGACCGCTATGTGTGTCTGTCTGTGGCACCGTAACTCTTAAAGGTTTTCTAGCGATGGTTCTTAGACATGTCTTATCAAAATCGGTTTAGCCGTTTTTTAGATATTGAACTTTGAATTGACAAAGTCGAGAGTTTTCCAACTTTTAGTTGGTTAGGTTAGTTAATTTTGAAATGTCGGTCGCGACCCCTAAGCGTCATTAAAAAAATAAATAAAAATCTGTATTCATATTAGCACAGATAACATCATAAGAGGGTGCCCCGATGATATTTATCACTTTGAAAAAATAAGGACCACCCTAAAAAAATATATATATAATATATCAAATAATATATAAATATAAAAATATATTAAATATGCCAACTTACCAGTGTTGATGATGGCTAGAGCCATGATCAGCAACAAACACTTCATGATACTTCAGAAAAATATAAATACACAACTTTTGAAGCTAAGAAAAATATGTCTTTTTCATTTGAAGAGTCAGCAGTCGAATGTTATATTTTGTGTTACGCCTCATATAAATAGCAATTTTTCGCCCTGATAATAACTACGCAGCACCTAGTTTATTTATCGCAGCATTTCTCAAACATGTCGTCACCCTGTGGAGTGTCCCACGTGTAGGTATTTGGGTGGGCCCCAGATTTTGTCCACGCCATGAAAGTCCTATGTTATGAAGGCTGTACCCTACCCTAAACCCCAAGAATTGAAGTTGGTTTTATTTAGAACCATCGTTATAAGCCCACATCGCTCGAAGAACAGATAACCGCTGGGGGAGAAAAGTCCTCGAGTGGCGACCACGAACCGGAAGACGAAGCGTTGGCAGGCCTCCCACCAGGTGGACTGACGACATCGTGAGAGTGGCGGGAAACCGGTGGATGCAAGTGGCAAGTTGTCGTTCGTTGTGGCCTTCTAAGGGGGAGGCCTTTGTCCAGCAGTGGACGTCTTCGGGCTGATGATGATGATGATGATGATGATCGTTATAAGAACGTATCTGTGTATGGTGAGGTGAGCATTCTTGGCTCTCGGCTGCCGCTGTTGACAATGCAGAAATTCGATGGTGGCGCTGTATATATGCGGCGATTTTAGGAAACTATTGCTTTTGAAGGAGGATCGATTTATTATTAAAAGAACTTTACTACCGCCAAACTACGCGTGTGATGCTAATGGTTCGCCGCGAGGGGGCGTAAGCATTGATTTTTACGTTACAAACTTATATTCATCGAATCAATTAATATGAAAAAAGGTTTATTTAAAAAAAATGCATAATTAACTTGATTAACCTTAGCTTCTAATCTTAAACAAAAAGTTTTTTTGAGTTAAGGAGTCTCTCTAGTCTATGGCTATTTTTAGATAAGCAAGCTATCATACACGTGTTCGTAAATAAATAATATTTACTTAATACAAAAATATGTTTCATTTGGTTATGTTATCAGATGGGTAAAGGTCAATCTTCCAGGTGTCGTGTCCTCTTCTATTATAGATACTATTTTTTACCTTTTTACTGTTTTCATTTTTACCCGACTGCCCGAAGGAGGGTTATGTTTTTCGAGCGTATGTATGTATGTATGTATGTGGGTATGTATGTCCATTTCTTTGGTCCTCGCTGCAGCCTGAACGGCTGGACGGATTGTAACATATTGTATACTTTCATAATATCTACATATTTGCACTGTTAAGCTTAGATAATTATTTTTACCTAACCGTTACCCGCGATTCCGTCCGCTTAGAATTCCGTTATCATTATCCCGCGGGAACTGTCTAATTTCCCGGGATAAAAACAACCCTCCGGGACTCAAAGTAGGTTATTTTTTACCGAATTTATCTAAATCAGTGCAGCAGTTAAGACGTGATAAATTAGCAAACAAACAAAATGACAGACTTACTAATCTCGCATTTATATTATTAGTGGTATATTACTTTATGCTAGCTCTTTTAAGCCGCGACACAGAGTTTTCTAGTACTTAACTTAACCCTAGTCACAGAATTAGTAATAGCACAAGTAGGTACACTAGTGCAGGCAAACGTGTCACATAGAATTTTAAGAAAGAAAGAAAGAAAGAAAATACATTTATTCACAACACAAGACAACAAAATTATTATGTACAAAAAAAAACAACACAAAGGTATGTGTCATTGCGGTTGTGAATCGGACACTGGCTCAGCATAATGCTGAAGCGTTAAAAACACCCCAGCGCTGATTTTCAGCCAGCACCGTCGGCAACCCTCGGGCCGTTATAAAGACATACTACACACCATTAACTACATAAAACTACATAAATAAATAGATATTTTGTAAACTATAAAATTAATTTATTGTGTGACTTTAAAAACATAAAAATAAATGTATTAGGTACGTAGATATACATAATTAACTATTATTATTATGCACTCACTTGCCAAGTATACACCCTAACGCGGGCTAAAAAGAAAAATTAAATTAAAGAAAGAAATCGAAAAAACAAAAAAGCAGTTTTGTGAAATAGTGCTGGAAAGGAGAGGAATTAGGATTTTTGAAATGCCAACAAATAGCCTTTAAGCTTTCGCCCAAAGGTGTACCTGCTAGTCACTCCGAGGATGGGAGGGGGAATATCATTCCAGCACTTAGACGCTGCAAATCTGAAACTGCCCCGAAACGCCGCCGTCCTGTGCGGCGGCACAATAGCCTTAGATCTGCGCACACTTTTTGACCATGTGATTTTTTCAAAGAGGTACGAAGGCGTCTTGTGCCGCACTACACCAAACAAAAGGGTCGCAAGGTGCAAGCGCCTGCGAGCGTGCATTTTTAGCAGATCGGCAGCGTTCAAGTACGGGGTGACATGGGACCGAGGAGGGACTTTGAAACAAAAACGAGCACATGCGTTTTGAACTCGTTGAATCAATCTCCTAGAACTACCAAGTATGCAACTATCATAAACAACAGACATAACATTTTGTAAAACATTTTTATTGTTATCATTTTATCTTATATAATAGGGTTAGGCTTCTCGTGGCATTAGCACAAGAAATGCAGTGAAGTCGCCATTATATACTTTTATAACTGAACGAATGACTAATTGGTAAAAAATATGAGTTTGATTTACTAATTATAATATTTTATTACATTTTGATTTTTTCGACTGACCAAGTACCTGTATCTCTTATATCATTGACGAATAGTAAAATTAAGATTGGTTTTTTGGAATCTTTTTGTATTTTTTATTTCAATTCCAAATTTTTACTTTTACGGTCATCCCGTAAAACCAAAATCCACACCAGCATGGTTGGTGGTGGCATGGTTGACCAGCAGTGGTGTAGCGGTATAACACGCGGTACGGAATACCGAGGACCTGGGTTCGATTCCCAGTGCTGGTCTAATTTTTCTGGTTTTTCTGTGCATCTATATTTCAGTTTGTATTTTCAGAATAGTAAAATATCACCCTTTAGGCAATTTGCTTTGAACATACCATCGCCACCAGAACCAGTAATCACTATATGGGGCACCTGGTTACAGCTAATTTTTATAATGCTACCAACATTGAAGACATAAAAAACATTGAGTTATGATGCGGTTAAAGAGTAGAGATGATATCGCTAACATAGAAGTCCCAGCTTTATTTGGCAATGTAAATTTGAAAAATGTTGAATTTCATTAAAGATTTCTATGAAATTATACCAGAGTCAATAAAGCAGAGTGTACACATATTTCGATCCGTGAATCATTCCTAATAAGTGGCATTGTAAGAAGTATACTGAACTCGCATGGAAATCATGGAGTTTAATCTGTACAAAATAAGTTTGAATGTGTATTAAATAGAAGTCCAACAAGTTAAGTAAGTAGGTAAGTGAGAGTCATGGTTGATTATAGAAAACATACTCAAATTCTGAATCATACTACGTTAACATCAGTGGATATACAGAGATCATTCTCCACACATAAATGAGGTTTGTACAAACTGAGAAACCATATAACTCCAGCTAATATGGAACAGATTGCTTTACTATGGTAGGTACATGCTTTTCATAATCTTCGCTCACGTAAACCATAAACATTTCAAAGACGCAAGCAATCAAGCAAGCAAGCTTGTTATTATGTAAGAAATAGTGTAAGCAAGCATCCATTCAGGCATGCAAGCAAGCATACAAGCAAGCATGTAATTATGCAAGAAATAGTGCAAGCAAAGCTACATTCAAGCATGCAAGTAAGCAAGCATGCAAGCAAGTATGCGAGCAAGCATGAGAGCAAGCATGCGAGAAGGCATTCAAGCAAGCATGCAAGCAAGCAGGCAAGCAAGCACGCAAGCAAGCATGCAAGTAAGCAAGCTTGCAAGTGAGCATGCGAATTTGCAAGAAATAGTGCAAGCCAGAACCCGTTTTTAACACATTATGTATTTGAAGAACGTTCGTGCAATGCGCATTTATAATTCTTGATCGGTCGGTCAGCGGTTAGAATACAAAACAAACTTTTGGTCATCCCTCGGGAACGGCAATTTTTTTTTCAGGATAAAAAATATCCTATTATTTATTCTGCACTTCTAATAAATGACGTAACATAGCTGTTACCCGCGACTCCGTTCGCGCAGAATCCGTTTATCGTTATCTCGCGGGAACTATGCAATTTTCCGGGATAAAACCTATCTTTTGTCCTTCTCCGGGCGCAGAATGAGTAATAGTACAAGTACAGAAGGTGTTCTTTTCTGATGTTGACGAAAGCCGCCATTTTATATGCCTACGTAATTTTTATTAGCAAAATCACCGCGCACCACCAAGCAACATTGAACTCTAGTGCTGCGCGCGAAAGTCGTTATTATTCAGCACCAACGTTTTGGTTTAGGATAGGGCTGTAAATCAATAAAAACATAGGTATAACTTAAGAGTAAATTCGGACAAATATTTAGTTTTCTAGCATTTTTAAATTGACGCGCCTACGATCTCTGACGGTCACAAAATGAATAATTGTACAAGGTCGCGTCTGTTCTTTTGTTGCCCTCGCACTTAATATGGTTTCGAACAGAATTGGGTTAATTCGTGTAATTGTTATGTACAGAATATGAAAATATAAATAAAATAAATATGAATGCAATATTTTTTTGCACTCATCGTGAACTAGTTTCACGAAAATCAGACAGCTACACGTAAACGTGACTAGTTTTATAGAGAGTTTTATGAGATACCTCAAGTGCCAGTAATTTCACCGGCTGTCTTACTCTCCACGTCGAAACACAACAGTGCAAGCAATGCTGCTTCACGGCAGGATTAGCAAGCAAGATGGTGGTAGCAATCCGGGCGGACCTTGCACAAGGTCCTACCACCTGCAAAATTTAAGCAATAATAATTAAGCACATCAGTTCATCCACCATTACCTCTCATATTTCGTTTCATAGATTTTTTTTACCGCACAACGGCAAAATCTACTAGACACTGGCAAAATTGTCCTCCAGTGGACAGAGCTATATTTGAAAAAAAAAAACAACAATTAAGAAGCATTTAAATGATTGTGAAGCTACCGTACAACGGCCAACCGATAGTGTCTTTTTCAACCTCGATTGGCGGAATATTTTTTCTAAAAATTGAATTGAATTGAAATGAATGTGATTAAACAATCATCAAAGTTGACTAATGATAATTCGATCTTAAATTAAAATAAACAGCTGTTCCAACAGTCACCGGTGTGGCCAGTGTAACGACGCTACGTCATATATATAATCAGAATCTTGGAAACGGCTCCAACGATTTCGATGAAATTTGGTAGGTATGTGGGGGTTATCGGGGATGACAAATCGTTTTAGATTGATCTTATTTCTGGGAAAACGCTTACCTATTATTGAGTTTTAGCCCGAGTAAACTTCGGTCACCCATGTATTATACTTATTAAAATACTATATTCATTTCTAATTATATTATATTTTTCGATTATTAACAATGCCTAAGGAGTCTAATTTAATGGACTTCAGAGTCAAATCACTTTCGTCAGTCGACATTTTCTTAATGTTTTATCTTCTTTTGCAGTTTTGATACTTAAAATCGCAGATTTTGTTTGCCGTGGCGTGAAACGCTTAGAGCAACGCGGGCTTCCTACGGAAGGGAGTAACCATACGCCGCGTTCCCCTCTGTCAAAGTACAAGCCCAACTGGGCATACGAATTTTATAAAACAAGGCGCGCTCGGATTTCACACTAGACCGAATCGAGTCGCACGAGTGAACGCGGCAGTGCTAAAAATGCGGCATTGTTCAGGTTTTCTGCTGTAAAAAGAGATCTGGGACATCAAGCTTGCAAAAAGATTATTTGTCGGATTCGTTTACCAACATTGAATTCGCTAATCCGTACTAATTTCTGATCGATCAAACGGATTTAAATCCGACTTTTCGCCGATGAACAACTTAGTGATGTTACTGTCAATGTGTGAGTTTTGAGTCATCTGTACCTACACGAATTATTAGTGTATTGTTGGATTATTTATGTGTTAACGTCGTCATTACAGTCAGTTGACAGTTTTGTTTTTGCATGTACTCGTAAGTGTGCGGAACTGCACTTGTGTGCACATTTCCCCCCGCAACAAGCGCCAGAACTATTTTAAAGGTAATCTACCGCTAAGGCTACTCGGCTACTCCCTTCCGGTAAGAAGCTGCGTTGCTCTAATGTGAGACGTGACCAGCTCGATTTTAGTAAGTTCGATTTTCAAATAAATTCGGCGCGGCGCGGGCCACCTTGTTTTCACATTGTTTAAAAGAGAGATACCTAGGTAATGTTCTGCATGGATACCTACTTCAAGTGTGCAGTTGGTAAATTAAATCCACCAGGAAGCCCGGTATGGGAAACCCAGGATGTCCGGCGACCAGCCCCGGCCCGATACCGGACCGACTGTGATTTGTGACGTTGACCCACTGCGACTCGTTACCGTTTGACCAATTTATCCTCGGGGCTTAAGATGCTTATTATTAGGCATCGAATTATATGCACTATATCAAAATGCCAAAATATGCACTAAAAAGGACGAAATATGCACTAAATATGCACAATCAAAAAAACATTTATTATTAGAATTAACGTTTATTTTCACATTTTATTTTCACAAACCATGCAGAAAATCACGGTGTCATCAGTCGTAAATTGGCCTGGGTTATCTTTTATACACGATTATATAAGCGTTTTTTTTTTCTAGAGAGTTACAGTGGTAGGTAGGTAAAAAGGAATTTTTCGAAATTCCCACGGGATAGCGAATAAATGGGATTTATATTTTCGCTTCAAAACGGCCTTAACTCCGTAATTATAAATATGAGACCTCAAATTTGGTATGCAGGTAGATAAAACTAACAGGTAAAAACTGTTTCAAGATTTCCCCAAATTCCCACGGGATAAGTAAAACGTTTAGGTAAAGAGAATTTTATAAACTAACTGAATCTTAAAATGACCAAGCTAAACTAATTAACCTAAGGACTGTAGATTTGGCATACTTATGTTTATCTTGTGACAATACAATAATCTAGTCCGGCCAGGATCGTCTTCGTCGGACCAGAATTGTCTTTAATCGATTTATAAAAACACTTCTGACAAACGTGTCCCATTTTTTTTTGTATTTTAGTAGTTTTAACTACTTAATTTATTATTGCAGACAAGAAAGTATAACTTAAACTAAAAATGTTTAGGATGGATGTACATTTCTTTGAATTTAAAGCCTATCAACTTTAAATCACTGATAGTACCTACCTATATGTTCATAACATTTAAAAAAAGAATGGATTTTAGTATAATATTACATGCATCCGTCACAGTTAGTATTATGGTGATTAAAACTAAATAACAATTTATGATCCACAAACCTCCGACACACACTACACACACTTCACAAAAGCCAACTTCAATAAAGCACTTATATGGAAGGTATGATGTAGGTATATCAATGATCAGGCCTCACTTTTAATTAAAAAAATATATATTTAAAGACATTAAATATTTACAAATTATTACTAAAAATTCATGGACTGAGTCACCAACTAAGAAGTTTTGCGTAGTTAAGATAACACGTTGAACCTATAGTTAAACCATTAGGTTTAACATGATGTACAGGTTAATTAAGACTAAAATAAATAAATAAATGTTTACAAAATATACATACATACATGCATACATACATACTTACATACATACGCTTGAAAAACGTAACCCTCCTTCGGGCAGTCGGGTAAAAAGTTAACATTTCAGGAAAATGGGTAGAAATAAGAAAAAAAAATTTTTCGTTTCCCATAATACCTAAGTTAATCAGCTGATTGGGCTTTTTGAATGGGAAGACGAAAAACATTTTTAATTTTAAGACACATTCACCCCTTAATTAAATAGTGTCGGGTAACAATTTATACACCTTCAGTGTATATAATATCACAAAGATAAACATTAAATAATATAGAACTAGGTACGTTAGATACTTCAAGTTATTAAAATTTATCATCATTTAATGATGATAACAATAAAATTCAATTTATTAAAATCTCAACCACGGGGAATTTGATTCTTGTGTGCGCGGCAACACAGAATGGCGTTTAGGGTTCATGTTATTTTATTTTGTAATTTCGAAATTATACGATATTTACTGATGGTATGTGATCCCAGTGCCCTTCTTATTTCTTGGAGTATTATTTTTACACAGTTTCACTGCGCAAACTGGCATTTTACTTCGGTTTATAACCAAAATTTAACAAAACATTCGGTACATGCACCTTACGCAGTTTGCAACGCGACTGACTCGACTCGGGCTCGGGTACGCCGAATTAGGCGTACTATTTGTTGCCGCATTTGACAAGTAGGTAAGTACGCGCGGTATCTAGGTAGTCGAGCGAGCGCGCGAGACCAATCATTCATCTAAGTGGTCTTCATTCAAAATACTTGCACCTAGTACTTACATTTTGTTGATATGTTTTTATTAACTTGTAATGTAAATATGTTTGTCAGGTGGAATTAAATAATTTAAATAAAATATTAAATATTTCAACTTAAATTTGAAGTGGATATCTTCAACCGATTGAGCTGAAATTTTGCATCCGTGTATAAATCCGATGATAATGCAATATTATTATGACGTAGAGCTGTTCTGATGATGAAGTTAGATGTTGGCCATAGGAACTCTGTAATAAAACGACACGACCGCATCGATTTTGGTCTCATTTGATTCGTCTTGACCGTAACCAAGTGCAAAAAGTGCCGCCAACAAAAAAGTTTGTATTGGATTTTTTTACAAAAAATGACTACTGAACTATTTGTTTTTAAAACATTGTACGGAGGTGCGGAACCCTTCCATGAACTTCCGAGTCGCTCGCACTCGCACTTGACCGATTTTTGTTTAATTGATAGGTAATGGAATAATTACATGTCCAATATTTTTTTCAATATATTCTAACTGACGGGACTCATTAGATTTTTCAGGACACTACTTTCACACGAAATGGACAAAGTCAGTCTCAGGCTACTTTCATGGCCTAATTAGCACTCAGTGTACATCCAGAGATCTTGCAAGCAGGAGCTGGAGCAGCTGAACCTCTGGTGATAGTGCAATGGGAAATTGAGCATCCAGGGCCTGAAATACGTGAACCAGTAGTTGTTGAAGACGTTATATAGATGCCGTCGTATTGGCTGTTTGTACAGGTATTGCTGTAGGCATAGCTGTTACGAATGTTGCAGTTGGTCGTTACTGCAGTCATTACATTGGCGCCGCTGTATTGGCTCCCTGTACAGGTAGTGGTGTCGACCTGGCTGTTATCGATGTAGCAGTTGGTCACCGTCGATTTAACGCACCTGGAGTTTCGGCTGATCTGAGAGTTCGTGCTTGTACACGTGCCATCAGAAGATACTGTTGACAATGAAAAACATTTGAGAAAATAATCAGTTAATCTGAAATACGGCAGGTATAATAGATTACAAATGTTTTTATGGACATTTCTCTAAATTATCATTTCAACGTGTATTGTGTTGTGCAGCAGGGCTACTACGAAACTCGAAGTTCGTGTCGTGCGGTCCTTTTCGCTCTCGTATTAAACAGTATAAGTGTCAGAGAGACCGCACGACACGAACTTCGAGTTTCGAGTTTCGTAGTAGCCCTGCTGGAGCAACTTGAAATAAGGTTACGGTTACAATTTGAAAGGAAAACGTTCGCTTGCACAACGTAATATAACACGCTTTTATTCTAGCAATAAAATGATTTTGACAAAAAAAAGGAACATGTCACTGTGTGGTAAGACATGGTTTTTAATATCGCGGCCTGTCTGGGGCGCACGAAATGGAAACAACGCTGAGCTGAGCGCACGGCCACTCGTCTCGACGCGTCACCCGCGACTGCAGTACCGCGAGACCCCCCTTCGGGGCCGTGTAGAGCGCGCGTCTGTGTGAGTGTCTCGTTTCGATCGATTTGTTCGTAGCTTCCCTACTGCTTTAGCTTATATAATTAGGTACCTACTGTGATCACGCGCGCAAACCAATCCCTGCTTTCTTTCTGAATTTTAACCAATCAACAAGCAATTTGCAACCTCGAAAATGATTCGTATTTGAATCATAAGGCGTTTTGGTTTAAAGGACGCTTTTTGTGTAGAATTTGCTTTGAGTTACGCTTCCTAACTTGTTATTTATTCGTAGTATTATAATATACTCTATGTCACTCCGACAGTTATGACGAATCTAATGATACCTCATATGCTAAAATCTATCCAGCAGAACTTACATACCAATACATACATACATGTCCACGCTCGTAAAACATAAACCTCCTTCGTTAAAAGTTGGTAAAGGAGGATACTAATTTTTACCCGACCCGCCCGCGGCATGGACCCAAAGATGCTGGCAGCATTTCCTCGCTGTATTGCAATGCTGATACGGTGTCCGAGGAAGCTGTCAGCTCTTCGGTCCCCTGTGGTATCCGACAACCGTTTTGTAAGTTCTTTATAACCAATTTTTGCGCTGGTCCCCACGGACCTAATGTCTCAATATCGTAAATACAAACTGAGACATGGATGCACAGAAAAACCAGAACAAGACACCAACACTGGGAATCGAACCCAGGTCCTCAGCATTCCGTGCTGCGTGCTATAACCCCTACACCACTACTGGACAGGAATCTAGACACGAATTTTTCCTATGTTACATATCTCAGGTTGCTTATTTCTACTATGCAACTTAAGCAGCAGCACTAGCGACATCTATGTTGCGTCGACAGACCTCACATTCTTTCAGAACAAACCGCTTACGACAAGAGATGTCGCTACTAAGCAATCAAATTATGATTGTTTTTTGGAGTCATTTTGTATTTTTTATTTCAACTCCAAATTTGTTACTTTTACGGGTATCCCGTGAAACTATATCGTAAATACAAACTGAGACATGGATGCACAGAAAAACCAGAAAAAGAGACCAGCACTGGGAATCGAACCCAGGTCCTCAGCGTTCCGTGCTGCCCCACCCCCGAATACCCCAAATAGAACAAAGTTGAATTCAAGGCCGAGACCTTTGAATATATATACATAATAAAATATATTATATATGCCCACTTACCAGTGTTGATGGCTAGAGCCATGATCAGCATGAAAAACTTCATAATAACTTTAGAAAATGTACACAACTTTTGAAACTAAAAAGTATTTGTCTTTTCATTTGAAGAGTCAGCAGTCGAATGTTATAATTTGTGTTACGCCTCATATAAATAGCAATTATTTTGCCCTGATAATAATGACGCAGTAGTTAATTTATTGCAGCATTTCTCAAACTTGTCGTGATCCTGGTGGGTCCCAACTTCCCAAGTGTATTTGGGTGGGCCCCAGATTTTGTGCACTCCATGAAAATCCTATGCTATGAGGGCTGTGCTCGTATATTTACTAGGGAGATCGAATTAGGAAGATATGAATACGTCAGAGAGCTAATAAGGTCACCGCATACCCACAGAATAAATAATAGTACTAAATACGTATGGAAGTTGCACTCATAATAGGCCAAAGGAAATGTAATGGTTTTGCCAGACTGGTTCTGGAGGAGATGGATTTTTGATGGTAGATTTTTTTGAGGGTTCCGTAGTCAACTAGGAACCCTTATAGTTTCGCCATGTCGTCCGTCTGTCTGTCCGCGGCTATGCTTAGAGACCATTAGTACTAGAAAGCTGTAATTTGGCATGAATATTATACATATCAGTCACGCCGACAAAGTGGTAAATTAAAAAATAATAAAAAACAAATTTTAGGATGTCTCCTATAGACTAAAATGGGGGTGATTTTTTTTCTCGACACCCTATAGTGTGGGGTATCGTTTGATAGATATTTTAAAACCATTGGGGGGATGATAACGGAGGATGAATTAGCGATGAAAATTCAACACTATAATACAGGGAAGCATATTACCTATACGGTATAGGTATTAGGATGCAATATATTCGTAACATGCAATTAAACATAACGATATTAGGTGAACATATAGCTTAAATTGAATAATAGTACATTACTGTAGAGACCAGGAAAGAAAGGCTTGCAGGCTGAGTATAAGTTGCAGGGAAATGACTAAATTAGAAATTTGAACAAATCTCTACCTATTTGTGTTATTGGATTCATTCATTTCGACACGAAAGTTTCGTTTTTGCAGTTGGTTAGATTTGGGGGCTGTTTCACCATCCATTGATTAGAGTTAACTGACGGTTAAATGTGATGCCGTCTCTATTTGTTTTGTTGGAATTTTGAACAGGAACAGGAATTTTGCCCGCATTTTATGATCCCTGATTAAGAGAAGGTGACTCAGATGCAACTGAGCAAAGTCTTAAAATAGTAAACCTGGCTGACTGTTCCATCGGCAGACCCTGGATATCACTCTTTGTCAAAGTGTAGCCTAGGAGTATTCTAAAAATCACAAACAGGGCTTTTGAGATCCATTGTCTAGCTTCCAGCTCCATCATCAGATCGGTTCGATAGTACCATTCTTGTATATTATGTCGTAAGATATGACTTAGGGAGTCGGGATCCGGCCCTGACATGATCAATGTGGGCATAATAAGTGGGATTCGGGCAGAGAATGAAACAATTTTGAAGAACTAACAAAAGTCCACTAATTGTGGTCAAGATAAAACCAAAACAATACGACACTCATTCACTGAAATCTTAGAAATGCAACTACCGATTCACAGTAACTTAAGGAAAAGCTTAGTTAATAATAAAGAAACGCGTAACAGTTCCTGAGACTGTCGACTCGGGCCAGACTTCTTTTACAAACTGACAATTGACGATCGCTTTTCCCGCGTCCAGATCTCAGGCTCTGTCAAGCGCGCCACGCATGGCAACACTGGCGTTTCGTAAGTGCTATAATGCCAATCCTTAATAAACCACGCATGGTAATGACCATACAAGGGCCATACTACTTCTACATAATTCTACATATATAATCAGAATCCCGGAAATGGCTCCAACGATTTAGATGAAATTTGGCATGTAGGGGTTTTCGAGGATGACAAATCGATCTAGCTTGGTCTTATCGTCGAGCTATCGCTTAGCGTATCTAGCGTTCGAGAAAACGCTTATTGTCGAGTTTTAGTTCGAGCAAGCTCAGGTAGGTACTTATTGTAACGCGTGATCGTTGGTGAGTATGGCCATATGGGAGAGCACTCGCTGTTTCTACGCCAAAAAAAAAACCGAATTCAGTTACCTTTGATGATGCTTCACTGTCCAGTTAACTTTGGGAGCCGCTTTTTCCATGATAACGTGAACCAAACATGAAAACAAAATATTCCACTAACACTGATAATAAATAAATAATATTTGTTCCTAAAATAGTATCTGTCACCTGAATTGAATCACCGAATAATATTAACACGCTTACCTAAATATGAATTAAAAATTACTTGGAAATTATATCAATCATGAAGCCGTGGTGGCCTAGTGGTTTGACCTATGGCTTCTCAAGCCGAGGATCGTGGGTTCAAACCCCGGCTCGCACCTCTGAATTTCTCGAAATTCATGTGCGGATAATTATATTTGGAATTTACCACGAGTTTTACGGTGAAGGAATACATCGTGAGGAAACCTGCACAAACCTGCGAAGCAATTCAATGATGTGTGTGAAGTTCCCAATCTGCACTGGGCCCGCGTGGGAACTACTGCCCAAGCCCTCTCATTCTGAGGGGAGGCCTGTGCCCTGCAGTGGGACGTATATAGGCTGGGATGATGATGATGAATATCAATCATCAAATAATTATATTGGATTTCAAAATAATAAAAGTGACTCACTAAAAGTGACTCACTAAAACCGAATCACCAAACAATATAAAAATGTTTACCTACCCAAAAGTTATCTTTTAATCAATGGAAAATATGAATTATAATATCAACCAGCTATACTACACCTGCGGCCCACGGGCCGCATTTGGCCCACCAAGCTTCTATGAGGGTCCAATATTATCATCATCATCATCAGCCGGAAGACGTCCACTGCTGAACAAAGGCCTCCCCCTTAGAACGCCACAATGAACGACAACTCGCCACTTGCATCCACCGGTTCCCCGCAACTCACACGATGTCGTCAGTCCACCTGGTGGGAGGCCTGCCAACGCTTCGCCTTAGTTCGTGTTCGCATATGAAGGCCCGCCTGGCATAATTGGCAGGCAACCTGGCAGGTGGTAGGACCTTGTGCAAGGTCCGCCCGGATTGCTACCACCATCTTGCTCGCTAATCCTGCCGTGAAGCAGCAGTGCTTGCACTGTTGTGTTTCGGCGTGGAGAGTAAGACAGCCGGTGAAATTACTGGCACTTGAGGTATCCCATCTTAGGCCTCTAGGTTGGCAACGCATCTGCAATCCCCCTGGTGTTGCGAGTGTCTATGGGCAGTGGTGATCTCTTACCATCAGGAGACCCACTTGCTCGTTTGCCATCCAGTCGAATAAAAAAAAAATAATAATATTATTATTATTACGTTTTCAATTGTTTTGATTTTTAATGCTTTTGTTGTTGTTGCTGTAGTGTTGTTCTACTTGTTCTGTATTTTGACGACTGGATGGCCAAGTGGTGACAACCGGGTGGCCAAGTGGTGACGACCGGGTGGCCAAGTGGTTAGAGAACGTGACTACGAAGCTTAAGGTCCCGGCAGTAAGGCAGATATTTGTATGAATAATACGAATGTTTGTTCTCGGGTCTTGGATATTTAATATGTATTTAAGTATGTATTGATCTTATAATCTGAAGTATGTTTATCCGTTGCCATCCATAGTACCTACAAGCTTTGCTTAGTTTGGGACTAGATCAATTGGTGTCAAGTGTCCCATGATAGTTATTTATTTTGTTGGCAATGAATGCTCCGGATCGCTGTATCATAATAACTACGTCTGCCTACAATACATTTGTGGCATTTATAAAATGTATTGAGCTGTGACCTAAAATAGTCATTTTATGTCGCCTTTAACTTTACGAGCATGAGAAGTGAAAAAAAAATATCAGCACTGTACAATCCTACTTCCTACTATATAAATAATATAAATGTGAAAGTTTGTGAGTGAGTGAGTGAGTATGTTTACTTCTTCACGCTGAAACCGCTGGACGGTTTTTGTTTATTCGACTGGATGGCAAACGAGCAAGTGGGTCTCCTGATCAAGAGATCACTACCGCCCATAAACATCTGCAACACCAGGGGTATTGCAGATGCGTTGCCAACCTAGAGGTCTAAGATGGGATACCTCAAGTGCCAGTAATTTCACCGGATTTGGATGTAATTCGGCAAAAAGTTAGTTTATAACCTGGATTACAACATTGGATACTTTTTGTCCCAATATTCCCACGGGATAGGGATAAAATCTCTAAAAAACAACCTCTGGCCTTACAGTCATGAAATTTGGTATGTAGGTAGCTGGACGTCTGGAATAACACATAGGCTACTTTTTATCCTGATGTTCCTACGGGATAGGGATAAAATCTCGAACTAACCCCTGGGCTTAGAGTCATGAAATTTGGTATGAAGATAGCTGGACATCTGGAATAACACATAGACTACTTTTTATCCCAATATTCCCACGAGATAGGGATAAAATCTCGAAATAACAACCGCTGGGTTTAAAGTCGTGGAATTTGGCATGGTTGTTTTAATTTAACGTCAATGAAAACCACGATGTAATTTTAGGGAATTCCCACGAGAATTTAATAAAATCCCGGAATTTTAATTCAACTGCTGTATCGAATGATTTACGCGTGCGAACCGCGGGTAAACGCCTAAGTAAATAACGAAACGAAATACATTTTGCATTCATTTGATTGAGTACTGAATTTGGTTTTAATTTTTTTTTAATTGCCCGGTGCTTTTTTTGGTATACTGTTGGAAAAACTCAAGTCCTCGGAGTTTATTTTTAAGGATGGGCTCATTAGAGGGGTGATAATGAGCTCAATTTCGGAAACCGAAAAATAAAATACGGTTATGGTTACATTTTCTTTATTTCAAATAATTAAAAACAGTAGTGGTAATTGGGTAAAAAATATATTATTATTTTTAGCCCGTCAGTTGCATTATCAATTTATCAGAAAGATTGCACATATTTTTTTCTTTAGTCATGCAAACAAAAAATTACAAATACGAAGCGCGTCAAATTTCGGGTATCTTACGTGTGTTTATCAGTTTTTGTCTTATTGATAATGAAAAAAATACATGTCCAATAATTTTTGATATGAAGAATAAAAACAAGTGGAAATGCTATGTAGGTGCAGCGTGCGTGCCACAAGTAAGCGGCGGTAAGCTTACTCGATGCCAGTCGTGTTCAACATTGCGTAGAGTATGATAACAAAGTTATAAAGGTTTGAAATTCAAGATTAGAAAGAGAAAGACATACTAGCATGTGACGTCACACGCCAGTACCGCCATACTTGCTGCATAGAGAAAAGCGTTTGAGAAAGAGACAAGTATATAGACTTTTCAAAAAATCACTATAAATCCAATTTTCGACCGATTTAAATTTTCTCTTCGCTAAACACAATCTGTTTATCTACATTTTCATAATAATATTAAGATATGGCAAAATCAGGAGTTGTCAAATACCGTATTATAGAATGTAAAAATGATAGCAGGAAAAAAACTTACTAATGGAGGATTACCTACGTCATCGAATAAGCGTACTGCCGCTTACCTGTGGCACGAACGCTGCACCTACATAGCACTTCCACTTGTTTTTATTCTTCCGTAAGCGGGACTCATTCAATTTTTAAAGACACTGCCTATTCTATTTACATATAAAATGGCCGAACTTAGTCTCAGACTAATTTCATGGCCTAATTAGCACTCAGTGTGCACCCAGAAATCCTGCAAGCAGCAGATGGAGCAGCTACACCCCCGGTGATAGTGCAAGTGTTAATTGAGCATCCACGGCCTGAAATACGTGTATTAGTAGTTGTTGAAGTCGTTATATAGACGCCGTCGTATTGGCTGTTTGTACAGGTAGTGGTGTCGAGCTGGCTGTTACGGACGTTGCAGTTGGTCAAAGTCGATCTGACGCACTGGGAGTTCGTGAACTGAGTGTTCGTTTTTGTACACGAGCCATCAGAAAATACTGTTGACAAAATAAAAAACATGGTTAAATAATGTGTTTTCAAATTAATCTGAAATATGGCAGATATTAAAAGGATACAAATGTTTTAATTACACATCACTAAATAGTACTGATGGGGATATAATTATGATGGTTGGGTTACTTCAATAGATCACCGACGTACACTTAAAATACTAGTTTGCTATAATGTCGTTCGGAGCTCGAAACAAAAGGTCGGTTTTAATAATTATATCTTCTAATACAAAAAATCTGTGCGTGTGTTTGTCACCTAACTCCTCCTAAACGGCTGGACTGATTTCGATGAAATATTGTGTGTATATTTCATTGGGTGCCTGGATGGTTTCAAAATACAATTGGACCCGGTAGATGGTGCTGCTCGGTACGTTATCATATTTAATGTCGTGCTGGTTTTCCATTCAGAACAAAGTCCGCCAGGTCCGCTGGTATAGTATTAAAATAAAAGCAACTAGTTAATAAACTATCACTAGAAATGAAAAACGAAAAACCCGACTGCCTTAACAACTACTAAAAAGAGGAAAATAAATCTAGTGGTCTAGAACGCTCTACCATAACATAGTTAACTTAAAGTACAACAGTAGGGACTTATTAGCTACTAAGAATTTTGGAGCTGGTTAAATGGGTCCCGACTGTTAAACTTTAAGTTAGCTACTAAAGAGAGTTTAAGACCAGTAGACTTGTTTTTTTTTTGTATTTTTAAGGCAGGGTTTTTAATTTTTTAATTTATTGTTTACTTTTTGGTATTTCTGTGAAAATAATCGATTAGAAGTGTTATAACACGTATTTATTAAGAATGGGCTAATTATAAGCTTTCATTTGATATCCATATTGTTACAATACAGAATATTTTTTTATTACCCCGCCAAATTTTTTTTGGCGGACCCTTAATTGTAATAATTATATAAGTACCCTATATTACTTCGACAGCTATGAAGAATCTTATGATACCTCATATATGTTACAATCCGTTTAGCCGTGTAGACTGCAGCAAGGACCGACGAAATGGACATATGTACTTACCCACATGTATACATACATACGTTCGAAAAACATAACCCGCCTTGGGGTAGTCGGGTAAAAAAATTGTAAAAGGATCCCCCCGCGGCATGGAACCAAAGATGCTGGCAGCATTTCCTCGCTGTGCGAGGAAGCTGCCAGCTCTTCGTTCCCCTGCGGTATCCGACAGATGTTTCAAAAGTTTTTATAAAGATTTTTTGCGCTGGGCTCCCACTTCCCACGGACTCAGTATTCGGTTGTATTCAGGGCCGAGTTCTTTGTATATAAATAAATATAAAAATATATCAAATACTTATGCTCACTTACCAATATTGATGGCAAGAGCCATGATCAGCATTAAACACTTCATGGTACTTTAGAAAAATGTACACAAATTTTGAAACTAAATAAAATATTATGTCTTTTCCTTTCGAAGAGTCAGCAGTCGAATGTTATAATTTGTGTTGCGCCTCATATAAATAGCAATTATTTTGCCTTGATAATAACTACGCAGAGATAATTTATTGCGGCATTTCTCAAACTTGTCGTGACCCTCTGGTGGCTCCCAAGTGTATTTGGGTGGGCCCCAGATTTTGTGCACGCCATGAAAGTCCTATGCCCATATGGGAGAGCCCCATGTACCCTCTGGTTCCACGCCACAAAGTAAAGTAAATGGTTCCCGAATTAAGTTACTTTTGAAGATGACTCGCTGTCCAGTTAACTTTGAGAGCCGCTTTTCCATGACAACGTGAATTAAGTTTAAAATCAAAATTTTCCACTTACACTCATAAGATACTTAAGATAAGATAATTTTTCCGTTAATTTGCAGTACACAATAACAATATAGATAAATTGTTGGAAACCAGCATTAATAACTACTTGTGGTATCTAGATCTTTTTTTTAATATATATCACGGGACAATTCACACCAATTGACCTAGTCCCAAAGTAAGCTTAGCAAAGCTTGTGTTATGGGTACTAAGCAACGGTATATAGATAGATACATACTTAAATACATAGTAAACACCAAGACCCGAGAACAAAATTCGTATTTTTCATACAAATATATAGATAGATACATACTTAAATACATAGTAAACACCCAAGACCCGAGAACAAACATTCGTATTTTTCATACAAATATCTGCCCCGACACGGGAATCGAACCCGGGACCTCAAGCTTCGTAGTCAGGTTCTTTTTATCTCTAATACTACAGTTTACCCGCGGCTTCGCACGCGTAAACTATTCGATCTGGTAGTTACAATTGAAATTCCGGGATTTTACAAAATTCCCGTGGGAAATCCCAAAATTTATATCGTAATTCATTGAGGTGTTGTGTAAAGAACAACTATCCTGTGGGAATATTGGAATAAAAGTAGCTTATATGTTATTCCAGATGTCCAGCTATCTACGTACCAAATTTCATCTAAATCCGTCCAGCCATTTTAGCGTGAAGGAGTAACATACATACACACACAAACTTTCGCATAATAAAAAGTAAACTTTCACATTTATAATAATAATATACTATCACAGCGGAGCGTGCAAAAACATCTGATATGATAGAAAAACATCTGATGATAGAAATAGATCCCTAGATATTTATTTATTTCTTTCTTTCTTCCTATGACACGTTTGCCTGCACTAGGGTTACTAGAAAACTGTGTGTCGCAGGATTAAAGAGCAAGCATAAAATAAAATTAAAATAATTATCTAGATATTATGAAAGTATATAGACATAAAATAAAATGAAAATAATAAAATATAAGATCAGTCGTAAGTCTGTCTGTTTGTCACAGATAATTTGTCCCAAAACTACTGAACTAATTGAGTTCATGTAAACTTGAGGATTTATTAACCAAAAGTCGGACACGTTGCATAACTACTTATAGATTACAAAAAATAACCTTTATATAGATACAGGCACATTTAAATCGGTCAGTATGTGAAAGTCTTAAACGATAAGACATACTAAGATCTGTACGAAAAAAAACTTGTGCTGAGCTCGGGAATCGAACCCGGATGTTTTGAAAAACAAAACTTACGTTATTTCCATTTGCATATCGAGTATAGGTCATAAGCAATTAAAGTTACTATGAAACACGATATCTAATTCTAAAATGAATAAAATGCATTGTATTTCATATTATTTAATAATGTAAGTTTTATTTTTCCACACAAAACACACGAATATCTTTTAAAATAATGAAGGTATTCAAAAATAAATACAATGAACTGACTTAAAATGAAAAAATACTTCTTAGTTTCTGAGGTTTTCAGTTACCTAAATTACACCTTGTATAGCCTAGGAAAGTTAAAAATTACCTTGGAAATGCAATACGACTACCACTAATAATTTAAATAATAAGTATCTTCATCCCCAAGCATAAATTAACCATTCGGTAAAGGGTGGGTCGACGTCACAAATCACAGTCGGTCCGGTATCGGGCCGGGGGCCGGTCGCCGGACATCCTGGGTTCCCCATATCGTGCCTGCTGCTAGATTTAATTTACTGCACTCTTGTGGTATCTAGCAGATCGTTCTTATTATCTATTATACTAGAGTTTACCCACGGCTTGGCACGCGTAAACTATTCGATCTGGTAGTTACAACTGAAATTCCAGGATTTTACAAAATTCCCGTGGGAAGTTCCAAAATGTATATCGTAATCTTCATTGAGGAGTTGTGTTAAGAACAAATATCCCGTCGGAATATTGGAATAAAAGTAGCCTATGTGTTATTTCAGACATCCAGTATATATTAACACGCTTAGCTAAATATGAATTAAAAATTACTTGGAAATAATATCAATCATGAAGCCGTGGTGGCCTAGTGGTTTGACCCATGGCTTCTCAAGCAGAGGATCGTGGGTTTAAAGCCCGGCTCGCACCTCTGAGTTTTTCGA
The DNA here is from genome assembly GCF_025370935.1 of Choristoneura fumiferana. NCBI lineage: Eukaryota > Metazoa > Arthropoda > Insecta > Lepidoptera > Tortricidae > Choristoneura > Choristoneura fumiferana. The sequence goes on from NC_133489.1 coordinate 2,852,539, forward strand.
AATTCATGTGCGGAAAATTATATTTGGAATTTACCACGAGTTTTACGATGAAGGAAAACATCGTGAGGAAACCTGCACCAACTTGCGAAGAAATTCAATGATGTGTGTGAAGTTCCCAATCTGCACTGGGCCCGCGTGGGAACTACTGCCCAAGCCCTCTCATTCTGAGGGGAGGCCTGTGCCCTGCAGTGGGACGTATATAGGCTGGGATGATGATGGATGATGAATATTAATCATCAAATAATTATATTGGATTCCAAAATAATAAAACTGACTCACTAAAAGTGAGTTTAATCAATGTAAAATATGAATTATAATATCAACCAGCTATACTACAGCTGCGGGCCACGGGCCGCATTTGGCCCACCAAGCTTCTATGAGGGTCCAATATTATCATCATCATCATCAGCCGGAAGACGTCCACTGCTGAACAAAGGCCTCCCCCTTAGAACGCCACAATGAACGACAACTCGCCACTTGCATCCACCGGTTCCCCGCAACCCACACGATGTCGTCAGTCCACCTGGTGGGAGGCCTACCAACGCTTCGCCTTCGTTCGTGGTCGCATATGAAGGCCCGCCTGGCATAATTATTATTACGTTTCCAATTGTTTTGATTTTTAATGCTTTTGTTGTTGCTGTAATTTTGTTCTACTTGTTCTGTATTTTGACGACTGGATGGCCAAGTGGTGACAACCGGGTGGCCAAGTGGTGACGACCGGGTGGCCAAGTGGTTAGAGAACCTGGTTGAAAGTGGTTAAGGTCCCGGCAGTAAGGCAGATATTTGTATGAATAATACGAATGTTTGTTCTCGAGTCTTGGATATTTAATATGTATTTAAGTATGTATTTATCTATATAAGTATGTTTATCCGTTGCCATTCATAGTACCTACAAGCTTTGCTTAGTTTGGGACTAGATCAATTGGTGTCAAGTGTCCCATGATAGTTATTTATTTTGTTGGCAATGAATGCTGCGGATCGCTGTATCGTAATAACTACGTCTGCCTACAATACATTTGTGGCATTTATAAAATGTATTGAGCTGTGACCTAAAATAGTCATTTTATGTCGCCTTTAACTTTACGAGAATGAGTAGTGCCAGTAATTTCACCGGATTTGGATGTAATTCGGCAAAAAGTTAGTTTATAACCTGGATTACAACATTGGATACTTTTTGTCCCAATATTCCCACGGGATAGGGATAAAATCTTTAAAAAACAACCTCTGGCCTTACAGTCATGAAATTTGGTATGTAGGTAGCTGGACGTCTGGAATAACACATAGGCTACTTTTTATCCTGATGTTCCTACGGGATAGGGATAAAATCTCGAACTAACCCCTGGGCTTAGAGTCATGAAATTTGGTATGAAGATAGCTGGACATCTGGAATAACACATAGACTACTTTTTATCCCAATATTCCTACGAGATAGGGATAAAATCTCGAAATAACAACCGCTGGGTTTAAAGTCATGGAATTTGGCAAGGGTGTTTTAATTTAACGTCAACGAAAACCACGATGTAATTTTAGGGAATTCCCACGAGAATTTAATAAAATCCCGGAATTTTAATTGAACTGCTGTATCTAATGATTTACGCGTGCGAAGCCGCGGGTAAACAAGCCTTAGTAAACAACGAAACGAAATAAATAAAACGAAATACATTTTGCATTTATTTGATGTTTGACTACTGAATTTGGTTTTAATTTTTTTTTAATTGCCCGGTGCTTTTTTTGGTATACTGTTGGAAAAACTCAAGTCCTCGGAGTTTATTTTTAAGGATGGGCTCATTAGAGGGGTGATAATGAGCTCAATTTCGGAAACCGAAAAGTAAAATACGGTTATGGTTATATTTTCTATATTTCAAATAATTAAAAACAGTAGTGGTAATCGGGTAAAAAATATATTATTTTAGCCCGTCAGTTGCATTATCAATTTTCCAGAAATATTGCACATTTTTTTTCTTTAGTCATCCAAACAAAAAATGACAAGGACGAAGCGCGTCAAATTTCGGGTATCTTACGGGTGTGTTCATCAGTTTTTTGTTATATTGATAATGAAAAAAATACATGTTCAATAATTTTTGATATTCCAACTGGCGGGACCACGGAAGAATAAAAACAAGTGGAAGTGCTATGTAGGTGCAGCGTGCGTGCCACAAGTAAGCGGCGGTACGCTTACTCGATGCCAGTCGTGTTCAACGTTGCGTAGAGTATGATAACAAAGTTATAAAGGTTTGAAATTCAAGATTAGACAGAGAAAGACATACTAGCATGTGACGTCACACGCCAGGTACCGCCATACTTGCTGCATAGAGAAAAGCGTTTGAGAAAGAGACAAGTATATAGACTTTTCAAAAAATCACTATAAATCCAATTTTCAACCGATTTCAATTTTCTCTTCGCTAAACACAATCTGTTTATCTACATTTTCATAATAATATTAAGTTGATATTAAGATATGGCAAAATCAGGAGTTGTCAAATAATGTATTATAGAATGTAAAAATGATAGCAGGAAAAAAACTTACTAATGGAGGATTACCTACGTCATCGAGTAAGCGTACTGCCGCTTACCTGTGGCACGAACGCTGCACCTACATAGCACTTCCACTTGTTTTTATTCTTCCGTAAGCGGGACTCATTCAATTTTTAAAGACACTGCCTAATCTATTTACATATAAAATGGCCGAACTTAGTCTCAGACTACTTTAATGGCCTTATACAGCACTCAATGTACACCCAGAAATCCTGCAAGCAGCAGATGGAGCAGCTACACCCCCGGTGATAGTGCAAGTGTTAATTGAGCATCCACTGCCTGAAATACGTGTATTAGTAGTTGTTGAAGTCGTTATATAGATGCCGTCGTATTGGCTGTTTGTACAGGTAGTGGTGTCGACCTGGCTGTTACGGAGGTTGCAGTTGGTCAACGTCGATGTGACACACTGGGAGTTCGTGATCTGAGAGTTCGTGTTTGTACACGAGCCATCAGAAAATACTGTTGACAAAATAAAAACGTGGTTAAATAATGTGTTTTCAAATTAATCTGAAATATGGCAGATATTAAAAGGATACAAATGTTTTTATTACACATCACTAAATAGTACTGATGGGGAGATATGATGGTTGGGTTACTTCAATAGATCACCGACGTACACTTAAAATACTAGTTTGCTATAATGTCGTTCGGAGCTCGAAACAAAAGGTCGGTTTTAATAATTATATCTTCTAATACAAAAAAATCTGTGCGTGTGTTTGTCACCTAACTCCTCCTAAACGGCTGAAGTGATTTCGATGAAATTTTGTGTGTATATTTCATTGGGTCCCTGGATGGTTTCAAAATACAATTGGACCCGGTAGATGGTGCTGCTCGGTACGTTATCATATTTAATGTCGTGCTGGTTTTCCATTCAGGACAAAGTCCGCCAGGTGCGCTGGTATAGGCATATACAGGATGTTAAACACATGGACCGTCAAATTTTTTTGGGATATTTTTGGGAGCATTTGCTATCTTTTCACCCTTGAACCTTGAGTCCTGAGGGTCACGGTTTTGGAAATATGATTTTTAAAATGTGCGTAATTTTTAGGTGTATTTAATACTTGGCAATGTATGCTTGTTCAAATAATAAGAGCTTTTATTCTAATTGATAGTCTCAAAGGGACATACGAGGTTTTTTATTCCACAAAATTACAAATTTCGTGAAAAAATCCAACTTCGAAATACAATTATTATAAAACTAAAGACAATTGAAAGCTTCATTTTCTCTAGCTTGTGACCTTTCTAACGTGTTTCTAACAATAATCTACACATTGATAAAAATAAATCTGAAAGAAATTACGGGGAGTAAAGCAATTTTATTTGTTATTTTAAATACTTCTCTAGCTTTTGACCTTTTTAACGTGTTTCTGACAATAATCTACACATTGATAAAAAATAAATCTGAAAGAAATTACGGGGAGTAAAGCAACTTTATTTGTAATTTTAAATACTTCTCTAGCTTTTGACCTTTTTAACGTGTTTCTGACAATAATCTACACATTGATAAAAAATAAATCTGAAAGAAATTACGGGGAGTAAAGCAACTTTATTTGTAATTTTAAATACTTCTCTAGCTTGTGACCTTTCTAACGTGTTTCTGACAATAATCTACACATTGATAGAAAATAAATCTGAAAGAAATTACGGGGAGTAAAGCAATTTTATTTGTTATTTTAAATACTTCTCTAGCTTGTGACCTTTCTAACGTGTTTCTGACAATAATCTACACATTGATAAAAAATAAATCTGAAAGAAATTACGGGGAGTAAAGCAACTTTATTTGTAATTTTAAATACTTCTCTAGCTTGTGACCTTTCTAACGTGTTTCTGACAATAATCTACACATTGATAAAAAATAAATCTGAAAGAAATTACGGGGAGTAAAGCAACTTTATTTGTAATTTTAAATACTTCTCTAGCTTGTGACCTTTCTAACGTGTTTCTGACAATAATCTACACATTGATAGAAAATAAATCTGAAAGAAATTACGGGGAGTAAAGCAACTTTATTTGTAACGCATCGGAACCTCATCGGAACACTAGCTGGCTGAATAACAGGCTGAAACCTCCTTACCTTCGCCTGTGTTTTTTTTCTAATGGCAAATTACTTTTCTTACGGAGCAGTTGTGGCGGGAAATTACATTTGTGATTTATTGTAACTATTTTTGAATAAGAATAAGAATATTTTTTTTTTTTGCTAAATACTATGGCGTAGCCACTAACGAAGAGTATTTTGATATGATAATGGCGTATGGTATAGCACGGGTGTTGCTCGTGAAGCCCGTTGGATTTATCAAGAAATGCATCCAAATCGAAAATTATCCCACTACAACACATTTTCGATGACGTGTCGATGTATGCGGGAAACTGGAAACGTTAAGATTTGTTTATGGATTTTTTGGAATTTTGTATATTTTATTTCAATTCCAAATTTTTTGTTACTTTTACGGTCATCGCGACATTGTGATTGTGATCCCGGGTGAGCGGTTAGTTCCAATGGAGTGCTGAAAGTTTCTCGGTGAGGGCTACGGCATAGATGTCGCTAGTGTCGCTGCTTAAGTGACTAAATAAGAAACAAACAGGCTGAGATATATGGTGCATAGGAGAAATTCGTGTCTGTACCGTTGTCCAGCGGTGGTCTAGCGGTATAGCACGCGGCACGGAATGCCGAAGACTTGGGTTCGATTCCCAGCGCTGGTCTTATTTTTCTGGTTTTTCTGTGCATCTTTATTTCAGTTTGTATTTTCGATATGGAAACGTTTCGTTGACCACACTTTTAAAATTTTCACGTTAAGTTCCGTGTGGAATCAAAAACCTCTTACGTCCCTTTGAAACTATCAATTACAATAAAAACTATTATTATTTGAACAAGCATGTATTACCAAGTATTCATTACAAAAAAATTACGTACATTAATAAAAAGTTACGAACATTTAAAAGTGGGATATCGGAAAATTTGAGAAACAACATTAAAAAAATCATATCTCCAAAACCGTCCCTAACCCTTTGGGCCCAAGGTCCAAGGGTGAAAAGATAGAAAATGACCCCAACAATATCCCAAAAAAATTTGATGTTCCAAGTGCCGAAAATCCTGTTATATATATATATATATACATATATATATATATATATATATATATATATATATATATATATATATATATACATTGACATAAATAGTCCTTACAGTACATAATATCTTAAACAAAGTTAAAATGATTACTAAAATTAAAATAAAAGCAACTAGTTAATAAACTATCACTAGAAATGAAAAACGAAAAACCCGACTGCCTTAACAACTACTAAAAAGAGGAAAATAAATCTAGTGGTCTAGAACTCTCTACCATAACATAGTTAACTTAAAGTACAATAGCCGGGACTCATCGCGACTGTTAAACTTTAAGTTAGTTACTTAAGAGAGTTTAAGACCACAAGACTTGTTTTTTTTTGTATTTTTAAGGCAGGGTTTTTGATTTTTTTAATTTATTGTTTACTTTTTGGTATTTAGATGTTTCAAAAGTTTTTATAAAGATTTTTTGCGCTGGGCTCCCACTTCCCACGGACTCAGTATTCGGTTGTATTTAGGGCCGAGTTCTTTGTATATAAATAAATATAAAAATATATCAAATACTTATGCCCACTTACCAATATTGATGGCAAGAGCCATGATCAGCATTAAACACTTCATGGTACTTTAGAAAAATGTACACAAATTTTGAAACTAAATAAAATATTATGTCTTTTCCTTTCGAAGAGTCAGCAGTCGAATGTTATAATTTGTGTTGCGCCTCATATAAATAGCAATTATTTTGCCTTGATAATAACTACGCAGAGATAATTTATTGCGGCATTTCTCAAACTTGTCGTGACCCTCTGGTGGCTCCCAAGTGTATTTGGGTGGGCCCCAGATTTTGGACACGCCATGAAAGTCCTATGCACATATGGGAGAGCCCTATGTACCCTCTATTCCACGCCACAAAGTAAAGTAAATGGTTCCCGAATTAAGTTACTTTTGAAGATGACTCGCTGTCCAGTTAACTTTGAGAGCCGCTTTTCCATGACAACGTGAATTAAGTTTAAAATCAAAATTTTCCACTTACACTCATAAGATACTTAAGATAAGATAATTTTTCCGTTAATTTGCAGTACACAATAACAATATAGATAAATCGTTGGAAACCAGCATTAATAACTACTTGTGGTATCTAGATCGTTTTTTTTTTAATATATATCACGGGACAATTCACACCAATTGACCTAGTCCCAAAGTAAGCTTAGCAAAGCTTGTGTTATGGGTACTAAGCAACGGATAAATATAATTATATAGATAGATACATACTTAAATACATAGTAAACACCCAAGACCCGAGAACAAACATTCGTATTTTTCATACAAATATCTGCCCCGACACGGGAATCGAACCCGGGACCTCAAGCTTCGTAGTCAGGTTCTCTAACCACTAGGCCATCTGGTCGTCAGATTCAGTCAGGTTCTTTTTATCTCTAATACTACAGTTTACCCGCGGCTTCGCACGCGTAAACTATTCGATCTGGTAGTTACAATTGAAATTCCGGGATTTTACTAAATTCCGTGGGAAATCCCAAAATTTATATCGTAATTCATTGAGGTGTTGTGTTAAGAACAACTATCCTGTGGGAATATTGGAATAAAAGTAGCTTATGTGTTATTCCAGATGTCCAGCTATCTACGTACCAAATTTCATCTAAATCCGTCCAGCCATTTTAGCGTGAAGGAGTAACATACATACACACAAACTTTCGCATAATAAAAAGTAAACTCACATTTATAATTATAATATACTATCACAGCGGAGCGTGCAAAAACATCTGATATGTCCTTCCGGCTCTAGAAATAGATCCCTAGATATTTATTTATTTCTTTCTTTCTTCCTATGACACGTTTGCCTGCACTAGGGTTACTAGAAAACTGTGTGTCGCAGGATTAAAGAGCAAGCATAAAATAAAATTAAAATAATTATCTAGATATTATGAAAGTATATTATTATATACATAAAATAAAATGAAAATAATAAAATATAAGATCAGACGTAAGTCTGTCTGTTTGTCACAGAAAATTTGTCCCAAAACTACTGAACTGATTGAGTTCATGTAAACTTGAGGATTTATTAACCAAAAGTCGGACACGTTGCATAACTACTTATAGATTACAAAAAATAACCTTTATATAGATACAGGCACATTTAAATCGGTCAGTATGTGAAAGTCTGAAACTATAAGACATACTAAGATCTGTATGAAAAAAAAACTTGTGCTGAGCTCGGGAATCGAACCCGGATGTTTTGAAAAACAAAACATACATTATTTTCATTTGCATATCGAGTATAGCTCATAAGCAATAAAAGTTACTGTGAAACACGATATCTAATTCTAGAATGAATAAAATGCATTGTATTTCATATTATTTAATAATGTAAGTTTTATTTTTCCAAACGTCCGGGTTCGATTCCCGAGCTGAGTTCAATTTGTTTTTAACGTATGAATGCATTTTTTCTTTTTAATAAAACCGTTGACATGGTTTCTAAGAACAGATCTTCGTACGTCTTATAGATTCAGACTTTCCCATACTGACCGTTCTAAATGTTACACCTGTATACAAGGTGTTAGATATATTATTATAAGTAACTGAAAGCCAGAAAGTAGTTTGCTCAGAATCGAGAGTAGAATCGATTACACTATGTTTTAAATTAGGTTGTGTTTGTGTTCTTAAAACCCTTTTTTATTGCGCCCAATATAAAAGTTACGACTGCAACAGGCACCGATTATGCAGCAGTTGTATATCAGGGTTAAAAAAGTGAGTGGCGTGAGTTACGATGTGAGCTTTAGCGAACATCGTAAGAAAAAGACGCCACGAGCTTTTTTTGACTTACTTATACAACGTTGCATACAATACTTTTTCTTCGACTGGGTACTTATTAATTACAATACAAAATTAGAGAAAAAGTAAACTTTAAATGTTTTCATACTTTAGTAAAAAGTATGGCAAACGCAAAGAGGAGGTAGGTAAACAAAAATAAACAAGTGAGAAATATGATAATGTCAAAATTTGTCAAAGTTAAATTTTGTTTTTTATTAACGTTTAACTAGTTGCCTGTGACGATGTTAAAAATATGCGTTACTTATGTTGGCAGGCTGTTATTGGGACCCCCAGGGGGTCGCGACCCACAAGTTGAAAAACACTGGTCTAAGATGTGGTTTTATTAAAAAAACAACACAACACAATACAAATATTTTTAACTTCACTTTACTGATGAAACTCGAGTGGCCCTTTTTTTATTAACAAACATTTAGTGAACTAAATCTTACAAAATTTCACTGTGTGAGGTGATTTTTTTTTTCAGTAATTTGTGAATATTTTAAAAACAAAGCAAACTTTTCCATACAAACTGTTTTTTTTCCTGTGTTCATGTTGATTCACCGCCTCTTCAGTTTTACACCAAACAATATGTAACATAGGTACCTATATGGTATACATATACATATCTATTATTAAATCCATTTTCTTAAAGCAATTTGTAACTAACAATGTAAATCACGTATAAAAGGAGCCGTTAGCGGTGATTTATTAAAATACCCTCATCACCGCACAATGGGGTGACCTCACCACACGACCGACCATTCTCATGTAAAACAGTTGATACATCTCTTTCTTTGCAAGTATATGTTTTTATTAGCTGGTAATAGTATTTAGTAATCGTCGGCAGCATGGCGTATAACAGTTTTAGAGCGGTTTTGAAACTACAACAATCCGAATCCGTGAAAATACGGTCCGGTCCGGTGTAGTCGAACTATTTTTTAACCCCCGACGAAAAAGAGGGGTGTTATAAGTTTGACCGCTATGTCTGTGTGTTCTGTGTGTCTGTGGGTCTGTGTGTCTGTCTGTGGCACCGTAGCTCTAAACGGGTGGACCGATTTGAATGCGGTTTTTTTATTTGAAAGCTGGTTTTCTAGCGATGGATCTTAGACATGATTTATCAAAATCGGTTAGGCCGTTTCAAGATCATCAGATCTTTTGTTCGCTGCGGTAGGAATCTTAGACGCATAATGGATATTTACATTACTTTCAAACATATTTGGGACCTAAAATTTGAAACACCCATGTATGCTATATAGCTACGCAAGATTGTGGAATCTCGGCCTGATGCTATCCAGAACACTAGTAGGTACACTCTTAATAAAACTATAGCAGATATATCGTGTTTGGGTTCGTTTTGATCAGTATTTGACTCTACAAACAATGCAATGGTGGCAACAGGATGAGCTGATGCTGCAGCCAGGATATCCAGCACAATAGTACACTCTATAAAAAATAATAGCACATATGTCGTGTTTGGATTCGTTTTGATCAGTAATTGATTCTACATACAATGCAGTGGTGGCAACACGACGAGCTGATGCTGCAGCCAGGATATTCAGCACACCAGTATACTCTTGAAAAAATAATAGCAGATATGTCGTGTTTAATTCCTTTTGATCAGTATTTTATTCTACATACAATGCAATGGTGGCAACACGATGAGCTGATGCTGCAGCCAGGATATCCAGCACACTAGTACACTCTATAAAAAATAATAGCACATATGCTTTGCCGTGTTTGGAATCGTTTTGATCAGTAATTGATTCTACATACAATGCAGTGGTGGCAATACGACGAGCTGATGTTACAGCCAGGATATCCAGCCACCAGTATACTCTGAAAAAATAATAGCAGATATGTCGTTTTGATTCCTTTGATCAGTATTTGATTCTACATACAATGCAATGGTGGCAACAATGAGCTGATGCTGCAGCCAGGATAACCACACACTAGTACAGTTTAAAAAGAATCTTATATCAAAGTTTAAAAAACAGAAATAAAAACTAAATTTTAAAATTAAAAAACCCCGACTTAAAAACGCCAGCAAAAATAAAAATAAAAACGTCCGAAAAAAACGCTGCTTGAAAAACAATTAAAAAGTAAAAATAATTATGCGCTACCTAGCTGTTGCCCGCGACTTCATCTGCGAAATTCGTTTATCTCTATCCTGCGGGGACTATGCTGATTGCCCGCAAAATTAGCCTAAGTTAATTTAGTATAAAGTATCTAGTAATATTTTTTTATCTAAGCGTTGTCGGTGTCGGGGGACCGCTAAGGTTAATACTTTAAAAATACACATATTTAGTTTCATGTTAACCTTAGCGGTCCCCGACACCCGACAACGCTTAGATAAAAAAATATTACTAGATACTTTATACTAAATTAACTTAGGCTAATTTTGCGGGCAATCAGCATAGTCCCCGCGGATAGAGATAAACGAATTCTTCGCAGATGAAGTCGCGGGCAACAGCTAGGTAGCGCATAATTATTTTTTACTTTTTAATTGTCTTTTCAAGCAGCGTTTTTTCGGACGTTTTTATTTTTATTTTTGCTGGCGTTTTTTAAGTCGGGGGTTTTTTAAATTTTAATTTAAGTTTTTATATACTGAAAGTGGATGAAGGAAATCGGATCTACACTACAGTACCTTCGGCATTGGGTTTCTAATAGCCTCTCGTTAGTAATCCCCTTCTTACGCCCCTTAATGCACAATGTACTATTTTTTAAGCCGGGAAACTACTGCATTCACCTGTATGATTTTAGGGTTTTGGGGCTAAAGCGGAAGACGTTGAAGTTATAGGATTTTCTTCGGTGGTGTGGTAAACGACAAAATTATTATTAAGAGTTAAATTATTGTGTTAGACTTTTCTATATAACTAGTTGTTGCCGGCGACTCCGTCCACGTAGAAGTATGAAAAACAGTTAAAAAAAACATTAAAATCGGTCAAGCCGTTTCGAAGAAGTTTGGTCACAAACATTTTTGACCCGAGAATTTTATATACCTATTAGATTTCAGAAAATCTTTTTTTTTTATCTTCTTATCTTACTAATAATAAACGCAAAAGTTTGTATGGATGGATGAATGGATGTTTATTACTCTTTCACGCAAAAACTACTCAACCGATTTGCCATACGGGTAATATATGGAGCTAGCTTTTGCTTGCGGCTACACTCGCGCAGAATTAGAACGAGTGAAGCTGCGTGCGTGCTGTTGTGTTTCGGCGTGGAGAGTAAGACAGCCGGTGGAATTACTGGCACTTGAGGTATCCCATCGTAGGCCTCTAGGTTGGCAACGCATCTGCAATACCCCTGGTATTCCAGATGTTTATGGGCGGTGTTGATCTCTTACCATCAGGAGACCCACTTGCTCGTTTGCCATAGCTAGTTCCATATAATTATCGAAACTGATCACAAAGTGTAACCTGAATCGATTGGAAAATGTGATCTGTAGAGGAAAATCGCCGGCGAACATCCGCTGGACCCCTGACAAGGAGACGCTTCGCTCGCGCATCTTTAAATTATTATCTACTGAGCTCAGCGTCATAAGGCTGCGACATCTCGTGATAACAGCCTCATCCGCGCACGCGCAGCGGCCTTGTGCGCCCGCGTCTAACCTCCGCCTCTCGCGCCTCTACCATAACCTAAACCTTATTTTACAGTGCATAAGACACAAATTCGATCGCCAACCAAAGTGATTTACTTTTTAACTTTTCTTTAAAAAAGGTTGAAGAATGTTTGGGACTGTGGAAACAGTGAAGTGAATATTGGATTGAAGTTTTGGAAAATTGGTCGTGCTGTGAATGTGCATTCTAGTCGTAACTTTTTTGTAGATGTAATTTCGCGCTTGGTAAGGTAATTACAGGTTTTAATTAGACCATTTACCTATTTGTGCTCGATGATCGCAGGTTTTGAGAATAAATAGCAATCCTTTTGAAGATTATTTAAATTTTTAATTAATGTAGGCTGTAGCAAACACTTTTTCACATAAATGTAAAATAAAAGCTTGGAAAACAAGTAACATTAAGTACATATAAGTACTTAAAAATGTCTAATTATAAAATCGTCTACAACTTTACTAGAATTTTCTACTGAGTTTTTAAGTTATTTCTCGATTCGTTTCAAGGTGCTATAAGTTAGTTATCCTATTAATAAATTACATGTTATAAAAATAGATGAAGAAGAAGGCTTAAGTTCTATAATAAAAAATGCAATCATTAATAGTTTTCTAGGTTAATAACACAGGCTATTATTTCCTCAAGCGAACGGTCTTGTCTTGATAATGTAAACATACTTAAGAACCGTACAAACAAAGTTTCTCCATATCATTTTACTCTGTGATTTGGTGATACAATGCGGTTTCACCTTAAGCAGTTTATGGACAATTTTTACGATTCCGTAACGTAAAAGAAGAGCGTGTCGGACACGCCCAAGATAGGGTTCCGTAGCCATTACGAAAATATCAAGTAATTTACTAAGGATTTCGTATTGCGTACGGAATCTTCCAAGTTTTGGTGTATATTTTATACCTTAGGCTGCTATTTACTCTTATACTACTAATAATTTTCAAGCAATCTTAGCCGTTATAATTTTCCTTGTAAATTTGATATACTTTCTTCTATCCTGTTTTTTTTTAATTTGTCCGCCCAACAGTTTAGATTTTAGAGGGGGCGCTCGAATGCTCGATTTTAATGAAAATTTGCACTTTTAAATTGAATATTTCACAAACAGATCACTGAATCGAAAAAATGACCAATGGCAAGACCTATGCAAGGATGGGTATCACTAAAGGGTTAGTCGAGAAAAAAAATCACCCCCACTTTACGCCTATGGGAGGTACGCTAAAACTTTTTTTTTTTATTATACATGTCAGCGTGACTGTCATGTATATTCATGCCAAATTACAGCTTTCTAGTACAACTTACGGTCTCTGAGCTTAGCCACGGACAGGCAGACAGACCGATAGACAGACATGGCGAAACTATAAAAGGGTTCCTGTTGACTACGGAACCCTAAAACCGGAACTGTTCTAGGATCAGTTTGTGCGACAGATCCCTTTTCTCAGGAACACGTGAAGGTACAGTCACCAGCATCAATATCTGACACAACAAGCGTGCATAAATATCTGATACGACTCTATATCTAGGGCCAGAAGGACGTGTCAGATATTTTTGCACGCTCCGCTGTCGCAGATATTAATGCTGGTGACTGTACCCAACCTAAAATTAACATCGAATACCTATTTATGTAAATGCGGTCATATACGAGTACCTACCTACAACGTATTATAGAATAAAATAACCCGTTAAAATTAATAAGTTACTAGCCGCTACCCGCGACTCCGTCTGCGTAGAATTCGGTGATCGCTATCCCGCGGGGAACTATGCAATTTTCCGGAATAAAATCTATCCTATGTCCTTTCCCAGGGCTCAAAATATCTGCGTATACCGAATTTCATCTAAATTGGTTCAGAGGTTTAGACGTGATGAAGTAACAAACAAACAAATCGCATTTATAATATTAGCGGGCCAATCAACATTGGGCCCGCGTGAGAACTACAGCCCAAACCCTCCTATTCTGAGAGGAGGCCTGTGCCCAGCAGTGGGATGTATAAAATCTGGGATGATGATTAGATTGAATAGATAAATAATAATAGTAGATAATCTACCACTTTGACATGTGAAACATTACTTTTGTTATTGCGCACCTATCATAGGCGTATACAGAGGGGGGCCGGGTGGGCCGTGCCCACCCCAGGATGATAGACTACTGATTCGAAATTCTATAATACTTACTGATATCTTCACGCAAAAATCCAGGCCAGGCCCCACTGGAAAATAGCCCTATATAGATACGCCAATGGCACCTATGATAAAGACTCCTACGTACAGTCACCAGCATTAATATCTGCCACAGCGGAGCATGTAAAAATATCGGACACGTCCTTCCGGCCCTAGAAATAGAGTCGTATCAGATATTTATGCACGCTTGTTGTGTCAGATATTGGTGCTGGTGACTGTACATACACGTAATACATTGAAAATTTCCAATAACTCGTAATTTTCTATACACTCGCGTGTCACTGTTAGCGTATCTATCAAAAGATACAATCATAAAGCAAGGCTTATGACCGATTGTTATTCTTTCTTCGGTTCGCATGAGTTTCTAACGCAGATAATGTTAGTATGTTTTTTTGATAAAATAACTAATTAAAACATATATATACTTTATACTTTAGCTTTTGCCAGCGGCCGGCACTGATACACAGTGAGAGTACGAGTGAAAAGGACGGTAGGTACCATACGAACTTTGATTTTCGAATTTCGTGGTTGCCCCCCAGATTAGCTGACGTTGGCCCAGCATGCGCATTATGAGCTATGACATTAGAACCTAGTTTCGTCGTGGTCACTTGCTCTAGACACTAGTCTAGTGACGATTTAGACAGAATGTATAATTTCGCTAACCTTCTCTAGCGATAATAGGCTTGTCGTGAGTTGCTGGTTATCGCGGATACCTTGACGCAAGGAGTATTTACATTTGTATACTAGATAACATATAATAGCCTACCTATAGGCAATGTGTGTGTCCTAACGTCAACAGTATTTTTAAACTGGCTTCGGAAGTTCTCAATTATTTCCCCGACGCAAAAAGTGTGGTGATCTGAGTTTGACTGCTGTGTGTCTGTCTATGGCATCATAAATCCCAAACGGATGGACTTTTATTTTAATCGAAAGCTAGTTTAATTGAGATGGTTTTCAAGCTAAGTTTTATTAAAATCGGTTCTGCCGGGTTTGAGATATTGAATCTTGGAATGACAATGTCGGGCATAGGTTGGGAATGTTGGGATGGTTAGTTGTACTTAATCCTCTTCTAGTGATCGTACTTGATTGAAACTTGCTTTGTAGTTTGGATATATATGCAAATACAAGTGATACCTACACCTACAATACATACAATACACCTACAGGGAAGCTTAAAGCTCCATCTTATAGACTGGCTAAAACGCAGAAGTCGTTTCTGGGAAATTGCATACGTTTTTATAATAAAATTCCAAAAAAATTTACAAATGAATCGGATACGAAATTCATATCTACCTATTGTCAAGAAGACATTTACATCTAAGGCGTACTTATTATAAAGGTAATGATTATATTATCATGGACAGGGATATTTGGAAATAATTCCGATCCGCATTAGCGATCCCTTCAAATAGGGAACCTACTGTGTTAAAAATAAAGTTGTGTTAAATACTTGTGATGTATAGTAACAGAGATTTTTCCGAACCGGTGGTAGGTTTTTTGACAATCATAAGTGCTTGTTATAGCCTAAATTGAATAAAGATTGACTTTGACTTTGAATCAACAAAAAACACAGTAAGCAGAAATCTTGTATAACTTGTAGTTTTGTATTGTAAACTTACATATTTACCCACAGCTCCAGAGGACCGCAGATATTACATTGTAATTACATTTCCAAGGGAGAGACCTTTAATAATCATCATCCCAGCCTATTTACGTCCCACTGCCAGGCACAGACCTTCTCTCAGAATGAGAGGGCTTGGGCCGTAGTTCCCTCGCGGGCCCAGTGCGGATTGGGAACTTCACACATACCATTAAATTACTTCACAGGTGTACAGGTTTCCTCATGATGTTTTCCTTCACCTTAAAGCTCGTGGTAAATTTCAAATGTAATTTCGCACAAGAATTTCGAAAGAATCAGAGGTGCGGGCCGGGGTTTGAACCCACGAACCTCTGCTTGAGAGGCGATAGGTTAAACCACTAGGCCACTACGGCTTTTTTAACAATAGCTACATAATATTTTTTTAATTCACAAGGATAACATTGATCTCATTCTTGTTTAGTATAAATCTTAAAAATAACGTTAGTACGTACTTAAAAACAAAGTTTTGATTTATCATTTAACACGTACCTACCTAAAATAAAATAATTACACTATAACCTAACCTAACAAAAAGTTGGAAAATCCCCGACTTTGTCACTTCAAAGTTCAATATCACAAAAACGGCTGAACCGATTTTGATGAACCATTACTAGAAAACCTGCTTTTAAATAGAAATAACCGCATTTGAATCGGTCCAACCGTTTAAGAGCTACGGTGCCACAGACAGACATAACGGTCAAACTTATAACATCCCTCTTTTTGCGTCGGGGGTTTAAAAAACAGGACACCACCCAACCTGAGCCCCACCCAACCCAAGGATTGCCCAACAATCGGGAAACAGAAAATGGCTAAATAAAAAATAAAAATTTGATACCTGTAGATTCCTAACAAAAAGCCTCTTGACAGACAGACAGATAATCGGATTGCGAACAGATCTTAGAAAATCTTGAAAGTTGATCTAACATATTTGAAAACTTGTTATCTTTTAGCACCCTTTTAATTAATTCAGATATAATCTTTTCAACGAAACCCCACTTTTCGGGACGTTACGAACTAATTCCACCTGATTTTAGGTAGATGGTTACTGACTGCGATCATTTTGCTTAGGAGAGGGGCCGGATATCGTCACTACTTTAAAAAAAACTCGTATCTCGAAGTAGATAATTTTTCTGAGTGGACCTTATGAACATTACGTCAAGGTTCAATTTTGTTGACATATTGATTTTAGATACGAGTTCAGAGTACTCGGTGCGCGAGTCAAACCTGAGGCCGTATTGCCTGACGTTTCTGCGACAAATGTATGCGAAAACTGTCATTTCATTGCGATCGCGAGCGTCAGAATCGTTAGGCGATACGGCCTCTGATCGGTTTTTATTAGCATATCGCAGGGTTACTCAAAGTGGGGTACGCGAACCCCTAGGGGTTCGCTATTCGGCGGTAGGGGGTTCGCGACAAGGTTTACGTGACTCCAAAAACCACCAGGCTGCAAGACTAGGAAGATGATTAAGATTGGTTTTTGGAGTCTTTTTGTATTTTTTATTTTTAGTTTCCCCAACAGCCAATTTCTTGGGAGGGGGGGGGGGGGGGTTCGCTATCATCTAGAAACTTTAACAGGGGTACGTGGAGCCATAAGTTTGAGAAACCCTGGCATATCGTTTTCTCGCCGAAATCTTACATTACACACGATGTCCGATGTCAGTGTAATTGATAACACACTTTGACATGGTAAGCCAAGTGACAGGGGTCAAATCCCATCCGAAACTTACGAAAAAATTCAACGTTTTTCAAAAATCTTCACGATATCAAGTCACCTGTTTGTCTCGGTAGTTGTGCAAATCCCAAGCCACGCGATAAATCAGTTTAGAAACTAAATTGTGGGAAAAAGATCGGAATGAGATAATCTTTAGGTAACAACTGCTTGCGACAGCTGAAAACTATTAAAATTTACCAGCGAAGAATTCAATGTTGAACAATAGAGGATTTGCCAATTGACGATGAGTTTATGTCTACTTAGATCGAGATATTAGACTTCTAACCTCTGAGGCAAATAATAAGTTTCTGTTAAAAAAAACAGTAGATACAAGCTTTTGCTGACTGTATTTGCATTGTCATTCAACATACCATAATCTGCACCAAATTTCAAGTAAATCCGACCACTGGAAGTGGGTCAAAATTAACTTGCGAGATTGGACCCAACGACCAGCAAACAGGGCAAAGTAATTAAATAAAAGCTTGTAAAAAAGGAACTTTTATAACGTGGGGCCTTTAACAGCAAACAACACTTTTTTTATCTAGTATTTTAACGAGACTTTAGTACAGTCAAGGGCAAAGTTATCGATACGGCCAAAGTTGCAAAAATATGTATACGCGACTCTATGCACTTAACATTAAGGCCGTGTATACATATTTTTGCAACTTTGGCCGTGTCGATATCTTTGCCCTTGACTGTACACCAAATGTGACTATGTCAGCCTCAAAAAACAACAATTAAAACATAGTTCGTAGTCGTCAGATTGAACTTAGTTCAGCGACTTTTAATTTTAATTATTTTAATATTATTTCTATTACTTTTTAAATTTTAATCAAAGAAGCAACTTACAATTTTTAATTACAATTTTAAAAGTCGTTGAACGATGTCGCTCAGTTTAATTAGCATTATCTATGCCTAAGTTACTCGTAATTATTTATCACAGTTTTGATGAATCTAATATTATGTTTAAAACCGTTCAGCCGTTTAGGTTACAGAGAGGATCAACGAAATAGACATACATAAAATCATACGTAAAACACGTAAAACATAGCCCTTCGTCATTCAGTCGAATAAAAATGAGAAGCAGTCCAGCTGAGGAGTTTGATTCACCAGCACCAGCATTAATATCTGACGTAATAAAGCGTGCATAATTTAAAGGACTCTATTTCTATGGCCAGCAGAACGTGTCAGATATTTTTATACGCTCCGCCGTGGCAGATATTAATGCAGGTGATACACATGTTGACACCATGATGAAATAAGGTGGTACACAAAGAAAACTATCGTAGTGATGCCCATTTATTTTTAGATTACATTAATGGTATTGACCAGGGGTAGAAGTGGCGATGACCGGCATTTGCTTGACGCCGTCTTTTGAGACCACGGATACTTGAAAGTTGGGCAGCTTGATGAACAGTCGCCGGTGCACTTCCTGTACGCAGTGCGTCAAGACTTGGTAGGCCTCCTGCTCTGTCAGTGCTGTGGAGAGTTTTTTTTATACAAGAGGAGCAAACGAACTTGCAAAATGCATATGTCCAGCAGTGGACACATATATGCTGAGAAGAAGAAGAAGAACAGAACTTGAGGGTTCATCTAGTGAGAAGCAATCACTGCTGCCCGCAACACGAGGGGTATCACAGGTGCATTACATCCGGAGAGACTGATCTCTCTTCTTCGTCGTGTTCTTCATTCCTGAAGGTCGTGCCCGTCTTGAAAAGCCGTCAAGCAGCAACGCAGCAGTTCGTCAACGACTCCGTAAAGGCTTTTCAAGATGGGCACGACCTTCAGGAGAGACTGATAGGCCCGTTTTTACAGATCCCTAAGTTGCACCGCTTTGTAAATGCGGTTTGTTAGATTATTTTCCTATAATCGTTTTTTCTTTGTAGCAAATTTTCATTTCGCTTTTTTTCACGAAGGCAATATTTCCAAGTCTGCTTTTTTAATGAAGCTTATTTCACATTCGCGTTTTTTCTGTGTCGCATTTTTTCCAGTCGCGTTTTTCCCCAATCCCAATCAAAACAGAAACAGTTTCGATGAAGCTCTGGTATCACCTAGCTCCTGTTTCCCATCGAGTCTTTATGTATCCCAATACTAAACCACAAAACCAGGCTTAACGGCTCATAGGTAGGTTTATAGGTAGGCTTGGTTATGTTAGTTTTGCATCGGCCCGAACGGCCAAAACCACCCAGGATAGGAGCTCCGCGTGAGTGGAGCTCCGTCGAGACCGTTTCTGTACTGATTGGGATTGGGAAAAACGCGACTAGGGAAAAATGGACACAAAAAGAATGCGAATGTAAAAATAAGCTTCATGAAAAAAACAGGCTTGTAAAAATAAAATTTGTGAAAAAACGCGAAATGAAATTTTGCTGCAAAGAAAAAAATATTATGGGAAAACAATCTAACAAATCGTAGGTTAATGCTATCCCGGAAGCTGGTTCCATACTCTTGACATGTCATGTTGCTAAGTTCATTACCATCCATGAAGTATAGTAAAGTATACTATTCAAGACCTCATTATGTTCATAATGATTAGGTATCTTTATACTAATGATTTTATCCGAAAAACCTTTATGATAGATTCGGTACCTACCTGCCTACCTGCATACACTTTGCTCATTCATAGGAGAGGCTCTGCTAACACTGGTTTTTCATAGATGCCTACAAATTTGTACGGTACCTTCACACTTGGCTGATTTTTTCCATAAAAACTCCTCTATCTGCCACTTACTTGGCTTATGGAAGCGATCCAAGATGCTCATGCTGAGTAGACCCCCGAAGCCGTGGGTAGCGTACGGCACCTTCACGCAGGCAGCCAGGAAGTCGATGTAGTAGAGCTGGCCGCCTTCTTTCTCATCGTAGCCTCCTATCAGGAGGTTCACTTTGTAAGGAGCCTGGGAAATATGGGAGTGAGAGATAACAGTAATTGGTTGAACAAAGAAAGTTGTGTAGGGCAATGATACTCTATTTGAAAAGAAGTACTCTAATCTATGTCAGTGTTACTATGTTTTTTACTTTCTCGGTGGTTTCGATGGTACTTTTGTATTTTTGTATTTATTGTTTTTGTAACTGAAGTACGTGGTAGTGGGCTCGCCATGTCAGCCGAAGATCCGATAACTGCTGGGATAAACGAGTTCTTGAGTGGAGACCGCGAATCGGCAAGCGTGGCGTGGCGTGGGACGCCCTCAGACTAGGTGGAGCGATGATCTTCGCAAGGTAACTGGCAGTAACTGGATGAGAGTGGCCGAGGATCGTGCTCAGTGGCGTGCAATTGGAGAGGCCTGTGTCCAGCCAGTGGAGTAAGATAGGTCGATGATGATGATGATAATGTTTTTTTTGTAAATATAGGTAAGAGCAAAATTAAATATATTGTTAACTAATTGTTCGGTGGATGTCATCATCATCATCATCATCATCATACATCAGCCGTAGGATGTCCACTGTTGGACATAAACCCCATCCATAGACCTCCAGTTGCTTCGGTTGGAAGCGGCCTGTCACACCGTGACCCTGTGGCTTTAACCAGGTCATCCGTCCATCTCGTTGGTGGACGTTCTACGCTACACTTGCCGATCCGCGGTCTCATTTGAGAACTTTCGGCCCCAACGGCCATCTGTTCTCCATGCTATATGGCCTGTTCAACGAACTAATTCACTTGGCTATGGTATTCGGTAGATATAAGTAGGTACAATATGACAATGTCGTATTATCGTTTCATAATCATAAGCTTCATAATCTCTTACATCGTTCCTTAAAGAATCAGCCAAGTTACGCCTCGTGAAGTGAACGACAGCGTCTACGCTTAGCGGGTACATGTTCTTCATGCGATACAGTTGTATGTTTTTAGCGATATACTGCGCGAACTGGGTAGTATCTCCTGCATCACCGTTCACGCCCATCAGTAGACTGTCAGAAATCTTGTGGACCTTTTCTTCATCTGTAAAACGGTATTTTTTAACAGGTTTTGAAGACGGTCTAACTCATTTTTCGTCTGATTCGTATATTTTGTCAGATTTGCTATGAATGTCTATTTTGATTTGTCTCTAGTTATCACATTAAATATAATGACCCGATAACTCACGTCTTAAATCGAGTTGGTAGTCGCGCGAGCAGAGCGGCGGCGCGCAGTGCGCGTGTTGCAGCAGCCGCTGAGTCGCGTTGCTCCGAAGACGAAGGGCTACGGATTAGCCCGAAACATGTCGAGCTAAACTCGATTTAAGACGTGAGTTATCCGGTCATTATATTTAATATGAGTGAGTCTCACGGTAGTTTCATGTTCTAGTTATCATGTAAAAAATCTGACGAATTCACATTTAGGTTTAGTCAGATTTTATTTTAACTGGAAAGTTGAAATCTTAACTGTCTTGCCAAATTTATTAATCTCATCATCAACATTATTTGCCTAAGCCCCTCCTAACTTTGCGCCATTTTACCCTGACTTTGGTCCGTTGCATCTAACTTCAGCCAACTTACGAGTATTTTCGCAAATAGTCACACTATTTTCGCTTCTAACATTCTTTCGTGTTTGTGTGCGTGTGTGTTGTATTAGGCAGTTACTCATCAGCTGGACAGATTTAGTTAAAATTTGGTGTGTAGATAGATGGAAGACTGGAATAACCCATAGGCAATTTTTATCCCGATTTCCACGGACCGGGAAATCTCAAAATCTTAACCGCTGAGTTTAGAGTTATGAAATTTGGCTTGGTTGTTTTAATGCAATGGCAATGAAAACCACGGTGTAATTTTGATAAAAATGGGGAGTTGTGAAACACGGAATTTCAATGAACTAAAATAATTTCCTTGCTCACCCGCGACCTTACGATAGCTAAGCTTATGCAAAATATCCGTGTTCATGCAGTTCCTCCACCTCCACACTGTAAGAAACACACAAATCACACAAACCCATCTATCACTACCACCACACTACACTGACGCGTTTCGAACTCAAACAGAGCTCATCTTCAGAGTGACACAACCGTACACCATGCTACCAGTTGTTAGACTAACGAACCACAACCACCGTTTTAACTTGTCACTGTAACTCCCAAGTACCACATACGTTTTATGAAACAAAACAAAACTACCCACAAATTATTAATAAATTTTTTTAACCGTCCTTCAAAACTACCTTGATTTTTTATTTATTTACTGTCAAGGCATGTTTTATTAACTACCATTGCTGAAATTAGATCCAAGCCGTAGCAAGGGAGATGAAACTAAATTTACCTGCTCATTAATAATAGACCCCATACTGTTGTATCTAATTATCTCCATGCATTCTAAAACATCGAGACGAAACCCCTTGCCACAATAATGTAAACTTCATACGAATCGGAGTCCGATAAAGAATGATTTAGTTCCAACAAATGTTTGGCAAAATTCGACTTATCAGGATGCTCATTCCTATATGCCGAAACATGCTCTTTAAATCTAGCATTAAAACTGCGTCCTGTCTGACCAACATATACTTTACTGCAGTCATTACAAGTGAGCTTGTATACACCCGATCTAGTGCCTTTATCTACCTTCTCTTGTGGTTACAAAGTTTAGAGTACAAAAGAGTTGTTAGTCTTAAAAGCTACCTTACATTGTTTGATTTTAAAATACCACAAATTCTATCAGACAAACGACCAACGTATGAAATGCTACACCTATATTTGTTAGAAGACTGCGATGGTAAACACGGCGTAAAGCATGCTATTCACTATCCGTGCCTGCTTCTTCTGAACCAAACTATTGACCATTGATTTAGTATAACCATTCGACAACGCTATCTGATAAATAGTATTTAACTCTAAATCAAAATCTTCCCTAGAAAGAGGTACAGTTAACAATCTATGTACATAACAATGAAAAGCTGCTAATTTATGCTGCACGGTGATTAGACGATGCTGGTATCACGGCATCTGTGTACGTGGGCTTTCGTAAATTTTGAACTGGTGTTTATTATTAAATCTAATAATTGTCAAATCCAAAAAGTTTAACGAAAATTTTCCTCTAATTCTTTTTTAAATTTTATTTTAACATGTTTGTTATTTAAACCATTCACAAACAAGTCGAGCTGTCTCATACTTCCCCTCCAGCACAGAATTAAATCATCAACGTACCTATAATAATACACAATATTACGGAATTTCAATTCAACTGCAGGATCAAATGTACAGTCAGCAGCAGAAGTGGGTAAGAGGTCATGGTGCTCAAAATGATCTACACACGAGTCTGCTGCTCATCTACTTCCGCTGCTGACTGTACTTATCACGCGTTTAATACTGGGGTAGTCTTATCCCACTAATACTATAAAATGTGCAAGTTTGTTTGTTTTGTTTCCCTCCCTTCCCTTCCCTTCTAAGACGTCTAAACCGCTGAACCGATTTAGATGAAATTTGGTATACAGATAGCTTGAGTCCTGGTGAGAGACATAGGATATTTTTTATCCCGTAAAATTGTATAGTCCCCGCGTGATAGCGAGATAGAACGGGGTAGAGGGATAGAGTCGCGGGCAACAGCTAGTAGATTTATAAACATCAAACGTTTTCTCCCATGCAAAGTACGAATATAATACGCCATACATCACTGACAGTTCACTGGCATATAATACACCTTTAGCATAATTCGCATTCCCGCATTATCCCGTAATAGCAACCGTTAGCGATGATTGATCGACGCGGAGACGAAGTTAGGCCCCTTTTACCCGGTTGTGAACAATTCACCGACATAATACGCTTTCGTCAGATTTAAAATCAAATGGAAATTCCTTCAAAAACGTATGGGGTTTTCTCTCTCAATCTTGTTCTGTAATACAATACAAACCCTTTATTGAAAACTATAATAATAAGTAGGTAATACAGAAAACAGATACACAGAGAAAATTACAAGGTAAGGTTAGGCGGCCTCATCCCTTCAAAGCGACCTCTTCCACGAAACCTTTTACAAAAAATAATAATTTTAATGTTATATAATTTAAATTTATGTTCGCTTTCAAAGTTTAAATGA
The DNA here is from genome assembly GCF_025370935.1 of Choristoneura fumiferana. NCBI lineage: Eukaryota > Metazoa > Arthropoda > Insecta > Lepidoptera > Tortricidae > Choristoneura > Choristoneura fumiferana. The sequence goes on from NC_133489.1 coordinate 2,877,105, forward strand.
ATGTGATTATAGAATTTTTGAAATTTATTGAATCAGGCGTTACTTTCCGAATGTCCATCCATATCAATGAACTGAAATACCTAATTACTTTGCTCACACGCGACCTTATCCATGATAGCTATTAGCTACGTTTAGGCAAGAAATGCGTGTTCATGCAATTCCTCCACCTCCACACTAAGAACACTCACAAATCATACAAACTCATCTATCACCACCACAACCACGCGACGCGTGACGCGTTTCGAACTCAACCAAAGCGCATTTTCAGAGCAACTTCACCTAGCGCAGGCTTGGGTTAACAAGGGGTAAAGTAATGTAAGTAGTTTTATGTGACGGTTAAAGCTTTTTATTTTTGTGGGTAGTTTGTTTGAGAAAAATAAAGTGGTTACGTGGAGAGTTACAGTGACAAATTAAAATAATTGTTTTGGATTTATTAAAAACGAACTATAAAACTGAATAAAGAACACACAATAGTAATAATAATATACAATAATTAACAAATAGAAATAAAAATAGAACTAAAACTAACTTACTCTTATATCTCACATTTAAGTAGTTTAATTTTTATTATCAATTCACCGGTAAACTGGGTCAAGTTATTCATGGAAATCATTACCGTCAAGATGACCTTGCACTTGTCATAAACCTTGATAGTCATGATGGATCGAGAGACTCGCTATTGAGATAAACCACACTTTCTAGATGACGGGGAAATTTGAATTAGCTTTAGGTGAAACGAAAGGATTATTAATGGAAGTTGTTCTTTAAATAGACATAATGGATCTGTAAATGGGCTTTGAAAAGGACTACAAGAAGTTAATTGATCTACCAGTTACTTAGTTGGTTTGTTGCTATGTGATATAAGTCTTGTTTAATGAATAGTGTTATTTTTATGGCTTAACCCTTAATAGCCCCATTTACTAAAGCATACTACCACAGAATCAAAAGCAGCTATCGAATATGTATTCGATAAAGACCTGACAAAGAATATTATGATTGGTTATTTGGAATCTTTTTGTATTTTTTATTTCAAACTCCAAATTTGCTACTTTTAGTGCTGCTGCATAAGTAGCGTAGTAGAAATAAGCAACCTGAGATATGTATGCATAGGAAAAATTCGTGTCTAAATTCCTGTCCAGCGGTGGTGTAGGGGTTATAGCACGTAGCACGGATTGCTGAGGACCTGGGTTCGATTCCCAGCGCTGGTCTCTTTTTCTGGTTTTTCTGTGCATCCATGTCTCAGTTTGTATTTCGATACTGACAAAGAATATTTTTAAAGCTAGTCGTATTGTCAATAATTACAATGGAAATTGTGACGTATCATGAAATAAATAAGGTTCAGTTTCCAACTCAATGCAAGTAGTCGCTAAATCGCCTCTACCTTCATCATCATCATCCCAGCCTATATACGTCCCACTGCTGGGCACAGGCCTCCTCTCAGAACAAGAGGGCTTGGGCCATAGTTCCCACGCGGGCCCAGTGCGGATTGGGAACTTCGCACGCACCATTGAATCGCTTCGCAGGTTTGTGCAGGTTTCCTCACGATGTTTTCCTTCACATCAAAGCTCGTGGTAAATTTCAAATGTAATTCCGCACATGAATTTCGAAAAACTCAGAGGTGCGAGCCGGGGTTCGAACCCACGACCCTCTGCTTGAGAGGCGATTGGTCAAACCACTAGGCCACCATGGCTTCTTACACTAATAAACACTAATTTATAGTAGAATTATTTACAGTATTTTAATGCAGTTTCGTTGTAGCTTTTTGGAAATCAACGGCATCCTAAACGACAGTTTGCGAAACGCGCGTCATCTGAACGTAACAAATACGTCGTGTGCATATACCTTTATTAAAATCTATTTTTTTTTATATTCATCGCCATCATCATCATCTCAGCCGTAGGACGTCCACTGTTGGACATAGGCCTCCCCCATAGACCTTCAGTTGCTTCAGTTGAAAGCAGCTGCATTCGCTGTGAACCGCGCTTGAACCAGGTCATCCGTCATCCCTTCGATAAAAAAAAAATAAAAAAATAAAATAAAAAAAAGTACGTCCATCCCGTTGACTTAAAATCTTAGTTAAGCATTTTCTATATTAATGACATTCAACTTACCAAAGAATAAGGGCTTGTTTCACCACTTGTCTATTTTTTAAGTGACGATATCAGTGATGCCGTCTCTGTCTATTTTGTCGAATAAATAAAGACGGCATTACTTTTATCGAAAGTCGAAAATAGATATTTTAAAAACTAAATCAAGACAATCGTTAAGGATCCACTAGCCAAGCTAGCTTTTAAAAAGACTGTAAAACCTTTTACTTAGCTTTACGATTATTTTCTCGTGTCTAAAGCTGAGTGTAGACCAAATGGAATATCTGATTCCTAAAACAGTTGATATCACGCCATTTTTGCTAAAATTAAGTAAGAGCCATTGCCACCTGCATTAATATCTGCCACAGCGGAGCGTGCAAAAATATCTGACACGTCCTGCCGCCCCAGAAATAAAGTTTATCAGATATTTATGCACACTTTGTTGTGTCAGATATTATATTGGTGCTGGTGACTTATATACCTAATATGGCCGCTGCAATCTAGCCGAAACATCAAGATAATTTTAGCAACAGGGCGCGTTGTTTAGTTACGAGTGAGTAGGTATGTTAAAAATTATGAGGAAAATTTGTTTTTGATAAATTTTGTGATATTTCAGAGTAAGCTAGTAAAAAAAAGTGTAGTGCATTGAAATGAAACTCCGAAAATTATCGCCTAAAGGTCTCTACCCGCTACACCGTACAGTTGAGTTCATAAACTTGTGAGCACAACTTTGATCAAAAATATCTGAACACGACTCTACGCCAATAGAGTCGTGTTCAGATATTTTTGATCAAATGTTTGCTCACAAGTCTATGAACTCGATTGTATCATGCCATGACCGTATTAGGAGCGTGTCAATAACGGAATACGCATACATGACACGACACGCGACGCCGACGGTTGGTTACGGGACGTGCTAGTGGGCTAGGTCTCATTATTTTCGATACACAGAACATATTTTTTGCCTGACACCTTGCTACAAGTATTACGGTCATAGTATGACACGGTTTAATGAGTAGAGTCCTTTAATCAATGGATTATGTGTTCGCTTGCAACGTTTACAAATAAATACTTTTAGACATCTTAAATATGGGTCCATATTGGCTCGCATACTTATTGAAAGTCCGAATGTAATGTTTGTCAGAATGATCGTTTGTTAGAACGATCGTTTGTTAGAACGATCGTTTGTCAGAATGATCGTATGTCAGAACTCTTTTTTCTCTCAATCTAATAATTGTTCAAATTGTTATAAACGAACCTAACCCAACTTATACTTTTCTATTAGGATGACCATTTAAAAATTTCAGAAAAATTTAAGGTTTCAGTGGGAAAAAATTAAGACAAACGATGATTCGGACAAAAATTACGGTATGACTAGCGAAGAGTATGCGAACTTTGGCGCTCCCCTTAAATATCTCTACCAAGCTTTATTACACTAAACACTGAAGACGGAATGGTTCACTCGTCCTCGAGACGCAATTTAATGCAGGCTTAGTGCTTCCAGTCATCTACAGTTTCCAAGAGCCCTTTACTTGGACATAATTTACTAATCTATATTAGCGGCAGGTTTCTAGAGGTTTGATTGAACTCTAACAAAGTAAATACATCTTATTTGAAACTGTAAAATAGAATAAGTAAAACTAATGTCACTTAGGAGCGTATACTAGCTTTTAATTTTGTTTACTCTGGTCTGTCTTCTCAGAGCAACTTCTCTGCACTAAAGTCCTATTTTGCCATCTTTTTAGGGTTCCGTAGCCAAAATGGCAAAAACGGAACCCTTATAGTTTCGCCATGTCTGTCTGTCTGTCTGATGTGTTGAATCAAAAACAATTTTTGTTAGTGTACCTCCCATAGACGTAAAGTGGGGGTGATTTCTTTTTCTCATCCAACCTTGTAGGGTGGGGTATCGATGGATAGGTATTTTAAAACCATTAGGGGGTTGCTAAAAGGATTTTTCAATTCAGTGATTTGTTTGCAAATTACTCAACTTTAAAGTGAAACTTTTCATTAAAATCTAGCCGGTGGGTGGAAAAATTTGAAAAAATTCAGAATGGTAGTAGGTATATCAAACTTACAAGGAAAACTATAACGGTTAAGTTTTCTTGAGAATTATTAGTAGTTTAAGAGTAAATAGCAGCCTTAGGTATAAAATATACCTAAACTTGGAATATTCCGTACAAAATACGAAATCCTTAGGAAAATAATACTTCATTTTTTCGTAATGGCTACGGAACACTATTTCAGGCATATTCAACTCGCTCTTGACCGGTTTTTTTATTTGAAAGCAGGTTTATGCGTCGGGGGTTAATAAAACAACGTCTCGTCTCGTCCGGGTTTAATAATTATGTCTACCTCTTTTAAACTGTACCCTCAGACTGTACCTTACCATCTTTAAGCACGAGAACTCCATGGGTATTGGTCTGATCAGCAGCTATCATCGCGAAGTCATTGCAACACATCCCCAGCAAGCACTGGTAGTACACTTGTCCCATTACACTATAAAATAAAGATAATATCTTTGTATAAAATGATTTAAATGTTTATTATTTGTTATCAAAGTACTATTCCATTTGTTTGACAGTGGAATGTCATTTTTTCTATCTCTTTGGTATATTATGTATGCGACCGATTTAGTCCTAGTGTTTTATGTATACTCTTTGCATGTATGGCGCACGGCTCTATGATCAATATAGGTAAAAAGCAAAAGGTAGAGTAAAGTAAGACATTAGAGTAGAAATACAAACTAACTAGTGGCCATCACGATACACTCTGAATTTCATCAATAATACAATACAGTACAAAGACTCTTTGTACCTACACCAGAAATAGTAAGCGATCAATATACGTTTTCTAGTTTTTGAGTAAAATGCCTGTGTCCTGACGGACGGATAGGACGAAACTATAAGAGCGTTTTCAGATTATCCGATCCGATATCGGTATCAGACGCCGATATCGGGACAAGTAAATTGTATGAAATATGATCCGATATCGTATCGAATAATCTGAAAGACAGGTCAATATTTCATACATTTTACTTGCCCCGATATCGGTATCGGTATCCGATACCGATATCGGATTTTTCATCATCATCATCATCATCATCATTAATTTAAGAGCTTAGCTCTTGTCGGTGGAGTAATCGCCACTCTTTTCGGTTCTCTGCCAGCGTTTTCATTGACTTTTTCCTTGGGTTGATCTATAAATGACCGTCTCGGCCTTCCCCCGCTTCGGATCCTAAGGGTTCTCAAAGGGTCATTTTGACTTTGTAACCAACCCTAAAAAGTCGCTGAGCTAATATCGTTCAGTTTCATGAGTAGGTGAAATCCTTGTCCAATCTATGTTTTAATTAGGTATTTGCTTTTGTTAATCACGGTACGCCACCCGGTACAAAAGTTAAATATTTTTTTTATTTGTTAGTTAGCTGCTATTCCGTTCTTCTCTATCCTTCTTTTCGAAATGTTCTATCCTATTTACGAAAGGAATGAACATCATCCTATCGTAATGTTTTTGATAGAACCAATAATGCTGGCTGGAGTGTTTTCATGTCATGGGGCCTCAGCGACTAGAGCATGATATCTTAAGCACATATTTGCATTGCGACACTGAAGATAAAACCATAAAACCATAATGACGTAGATAATGATAAAACGTTCAAGTACCTACTCTAAGAGTGTTTTCACATTATCCGATCCGATATCGGTATCGGACTACGACACGATATCGGGGCAAGTAAATTATATGGCACTAGTGTTTACCCGCGGCTTCGCACACGTAAATCATTAGATCCAGCAGCTGAATTGAAATTATGGGATTTATTAAAATTCCTGTGGGAATTCCCGAAAATTAAATCGTGGTTTTCACTGACGTTACATTAAAAACAATCATGACAAATTTCATGACTCTAAGCCCAGCGGTTGTTATTTCGAGATTTTATCCCTATTCCGTGGGAATTTTGGGATAAAAAGTAGCCTATGTTTTATTCCAGATGTTCAGCTATCTACATACCAAATTTCATCCAAATCCGTCGAGCCGTTTCAGCGTGAAGAAGTAACAAACATACTCACTCACTCACTCACACAAACTTTCACATTTATAATATTAGTAGGATATGTACCTGTCTTTCACATTGTCCGGCCTGATATCGGAGCCGACACCGATACGTTCACGACACCATCGGACGCCCGTGGGCTGTCGGACGATAAAGTTTGTATGTGAGCTATGCGTGTGTCTAAATTGTCTCTGTGTGCGCAGAGCCCGATGCGTGGCGGCCATTTTGAGCTGGCCGTATCGGAACGATTTTGTCGGAAATATGTGAAAGCAGCACATGGTGTCGGCTATCGGATGTCGTCTATCGTCGTCCGATACCGATATCGGATCGGATAATGTGAAAAAGCTCTAAGATGCTACGTTATCAACGTACAATAAAAACCGGCCAAGTGCGAGTCGGACTCGCGCACAAAGGGTTCCGTACCATTATCTATACAACATTAGACATTAGCAAAAAACACGTTTCTTTGTATGGGAGCCCCCCTTAATATTTATTTTATTTTAATTTAATTATTTATTTTTAAATTGAATATACGACCTAATATTCTATGAATCGAGGATCAAGGAGAAATGCTGAATCTTCACTTTCGTAACGTCCTATAAGAGTTAATTTCTAAGAAGGAGTATGATAAATGCTTGACAAATAAGATATTTATGCAGCACGCTCGTTTATATTCATTCGATGTTGTATATAATTTGTTCGTTAACAAGTTTGTCAAGTTATATAACTTGGTATATGTAATATTACGATTAGAATAAGAAAATTATTCGGACACTCCTATGAATATTAATAATACGGTATTTGACTATTTTGTATACGTTTTATAAATTAAAACTACACAATGCCTGTTATCGAATAGAAAAACAATTTTTAAGCTACCTTTACAAATAACAAAGTTATAAAGGTTTGAAATTCAAGATTAGACAGAGAAAGACCTACTGGCATGTGACGTCACACGCCAGTACCGCCATACTTGCTGCATAGAGAAAAGCGTTTGAGAAAGAGACAGGTATATAGATTTTTCGAAAAATCACTATAAATCCAATTTTCAACCGATTTAAATTTTCTCTTCGCTAAACACTATCTGTATATCTATATTTTCATAATAATATTAAGATATGGCAAAATCAGGAGTTGTCAAATACCGTATTATTATATGAATTAAGTATTTTTAATTTTAAGAACTAAACTGGGCAATGACTCGTTTTACTAACTTTAGGATTCCGCGGATCTCAAACGGAGAAAATAACCATTTAATATAGGTAACTTCATTTCCCGTCTGACTATGTATCACTAAGTACTCCTTTCCTTTCTTAGTAACGGATTGGTTTATTAAATTATTACTTTTGGATATGCTGCTATAGACAGGAATACAAGTTTCTGTTATAATAAAATCATTTATCATTCAAGCTTTTTTTGCTTACCTACTGTACTTTTTAGTAACTGTAGGGGTACTCACACTGTCGTCCATCTTACGTATATAATATACTACGTATATTTACAACTATGTATACCAAATTTCAAATCAATCCTACCAGTGGAAGTGGATCAAAATGACCTTGCAACAGGGCTAGTTAAATTTTTATGAACGTAACTCAGGTTTTGATCCACGTACCTTGATTTTAGAACAGCTCGTGATCATGGCGCATGCGACTGTGCCGTAATATCGAGCTGCTCTAAAATCAAGGTACGTGGACCAAATTCCAAATTAAGTCATAAAATTAGTAATGTCCATGATAGTCTAAAATATTGTAGTTAAATTGTTGTAATAACAATAGAGTGCTGCTTTTTATATTTCTTTCAAAATAACAACAAACCCAGCTGATAGTTTAAACGTAAATTTTAACCATAAACCACAGAGAAAAGAAAACAAACTTTAAACCAATAGCCCGTCGAGAACCGCTACGAGCTTTAATTAAAATCTCACTTACATTTGCATGAATCGTCTCTATATGGAAATATAAACGGTTAAAGACATTTTAGTTTGCGCAACTATAGAATTTATTAATATACCAGGTCCACCATGAGAAATGACCAGCTAATAAAAAGCCGCTAATATATTTTTGAGACCCTAGGTCTATGGGGGCCCGGCGCACACAAGCTATTTTTTTTTTTATTCAACTTGATGGCAAACGAGCAAGTGGGTCTCCTGATGATAAGAGATCACCACCGCCCATAGACAACTGCAACACCAGGGGGATTGCAGATGCGTTGCCAACCTAGAGACCTAAGATGGGATACCTCAAGTGCCAGTAATTAAAGAAGTGCAAAAGCCCCTGGTCGACACTACTGGAGACCAAAGGGCGCAACTATCTCTCTCAACGAGAGAATGCTGCCACATCGTTGAGCACCATGCCACGGGGGCCTTTTTAGGGTTCCGTACCCAAATGGTAACTTCGCTGTCCGTCCGTCTGTCCGTCTGTCACCAGGCTGTATCTCATGATGAACCGTGATAGTTAGACAGTTGAAATTTTCACAGATTATGTATAACTGTGGCCGCTATAACAACAAATACTTAAAACAGAATAAAATATGATAAAATAAAATATTTAAGGGGGGCTCCCATAAAACAAACGTGTTTTTTTGTAATTTTTTGCTAATGTCTTATAAATGTTGTATAGATGGTACAGAACCATTCATGCGTGAGTCCGACTCGCACTTGGCCGGTTTTTTCGATTTAATTTAGTATTTGGTTTTTAAGAAGTACGTATTTAGTTTAATGTTTAAATTTATTCACAACTCGTCAACTTTACTTACTTTAACTAATCCTAATGTGGAGCAGATAGTTTGCGATTGAAGGACTTAGGATAGTTTTTGTCCCAGAAAATTGTGACGAATTACTCGGAGACGATAACAGTCGTGGATAACAGGTAAGTAGTATAGTAGTATTTTATTTATAAAATACATAACGCACAACATCGTGAAAACATCGTGAGGAAACCTGAACAAACCTGCGAAGCAATTCAATGGTGCGTGTGAAGTTTCCAATCCGCACTGGGCCCGCGTGGGACTATGGCCCAGCCTCTTGTTCTGAAAGGAGGCCTGTGCCCAGCAGTGGGACGTATATAGGCTGGGATGATGATGATGATGGCATAACGCACATTTAGAATGAAACTGACACAATCCAAAATGTTCTCATTTTAAAACACAATATTTTGTTTAATACAAAGTTTATTGAAAATGTGAATATTATTTCGAATTGTGTCGGTTTCATTCTAAAGGTGCGATTAAACTAGACAGGATGTACTTTAGCTTCTGACTGTGTAGTAAGTTCGAGATCGAAAGTGGACACAGCGTCGTTCGCCGATATGTGCCAAACCTGGCACGTGCCGGTGAAGTACGTAACACTAGAGAGCCGACCGAGTACCTACTTGTACATAGCACTGTTGCTTAATTGCTTGTGGTTCTATCAGATGGAACGTTATCTACAGATGTAGTACATAATGGTTTCGGTTTCGTATCTTATAGTGAGAGGCTGTTTCACCATCCATTGATTAGCGTTAACCGACGGTTAAATGTGATGCCGTCTCCGTCTATTCGACCAAAACAAATAGAGACGGCATCACACCTAACCGGCAGTTAACACTAATCAATGGATGGTTAAACAGCCCCTTAAAGTTCGCATTTATTGTGCTCTAACATTTAGCTTCAATATCCATCGTATAATCACCAGCACCAATATCTGACGCAACAGGTTAATACCTACGTTATATTTTTTTGTTGACGCTGGTTTCCATATCTCCCAGCTAATCTTGTTACAGTGAAAAAGCGTTTTGTCGGCTAGACTGTTGTGTTAGTGAGGTCAGCGATGCAGTTCCCATGCGCTGCGGGTCTAGCGGGACCATTGTTGCACTGATGCTGCGGAATAAGTATTTTTAGTGATGTGACGGATACCCGTAGTTCCGTATACGTATCTGCGTATATCCGCAAATATACCAGTACCACTACCATGAGTTTAAAGTGACCGTACTCGATAGCGACGGCTTAAATTATTTGTATGGTGAATTGTACAGCGCCTCTACAAATAATTTACGCCGTCGCTATCGAGTAAGGTCACTGTCAACTCATGGTAGTGGTACAGTATCCTTTCCTCTTTCCTTTTTCGGTAGTTATAGCTTGTCAAGTTTGCTCCATTTTATTCGAGAAGTAGTGAGGTCAAGATATGCAAAATAGCCGCGGTTGCGTTGAATATTATTAATTTGTGCAGATAATTTTCCCACTCTATTTTCGCTTGTAAAATAAAAATAAACAACGCAAATACAACTAAACACACAGCCAAAACCTCCACCACTAATACTAATTAATATGTACTCCCGTTTCACCTCTTTCCGATACATCAACAGCGGATGTTAGCACTCCGACAATCGGTCGAAGAAAACTAAGCTAGGTATTTACCCGTATCCGCACTTATAAAAATTCTGTATCCGTACCTGAGTCCGTGGATAGACATTTGACATGGCACAACACTGATCTATTCTTCTCTGTAGTTGAATCTATTGCGGTGCTGTTAATTGTTGTGTGAATTAGGATCAGCTGATAAACCATAATACCACAGACCTCTTCTTAAGATTTCAGTTCCCTTTAGCCATAAATGAATAGAATGAACTTACCTACTTTACTTTACTTCACTACCAAAACTATTACCTAAGCAAAAGCGTAAAAAGCAAGGAGTAGAGAATACAGCGTGGGTATTTATGCAACGTTAACGAAATTCACAACGTTATTTTTGGGGATTCCCACGGAAATTATTGCGGAATTCCGGAATTTCAATTCAATTTCTTAGTTTACGCGTGTGAAGTCGCGGGTTAATGAAAGAATGAGTAATATAAATTTTATTTCCAACTTTTTAGGTTTATATTTAATTAGTAACATAATTCCTTATACCTAGGGGCTGTTTCACCACCCATTTATTAATTTTATTTGGCGGATAAATGTAATGCCGTCTCCGTCTATTCGAACAAAACAAACAGAGACGGCATCACATGTATCCATCAAATAACTTCTCTATGGATGGTGAAACAAGGGGTTAGTATTTGTATATGATAGTAACAAAGTTAAATAATAATAAAAGTAAAGAATACTTATTATAAATAAATGATTTCTTATCTGTTAACTAAATGCACATTCAAGGCACATCCTGTCATAAACTACAATTTCAAATTACTATTAGATAATAATGAAACAAAAAATTAGAAAATATTTACATATAAGTGTGTAGTAACAAATTGTTCTGAAACGACTATTGGAATGATTTGTTAGTTATAGTTGTAAAGATCAGTGAACTGACTAGCTGGTGACAAGTGAACAGCCGAGTGATCAGAACAGTGATACTGTTGAACAGTGGAGTGACAATGCCAGACACCCTGTTCCTCTCGACGGGCGTGAGCCTGGGTCTGCTGGCCGGGATCGTGTCTGGAGTGTGCTACATCGTCGCCAATGGAATCACGTGGCCTAAGTAAGTACACAGACAATTTCAGACAGCCGACACATTTGAAATCATAAGGCTTTCCACCAGAGATGAGCGAGGATGTGTATAGAAACACGTTTTTTCAGCAGTATTTAAAAAATGGCTCTGTCCATTGGAGGACAATTTTGCCAGTGTCTAGTAGTTTTTGCCGTTGTACGGTAAAAAAAATCTAGAAAACGAAATATGAGAGTTAATGGTGGATGAACGATTTCAGCAGTATTTGTATTATCTTTTACACTGAGCCACGTCACTTCTCCCTTGTCTATGGTTTTTTTTCTCCGTCTGACTGGGGCAAAGGAACTGGCTCATGCATACATGTTTATTTAACGTTTGGGCTCCACAGAAAACCAGCGTTACTGCACATAATATGCGGCAACACATGCTGAGTGGAGGCCCTTTTTGGTACCCTGCCGTGTCACCAAGTAACATAGTTTTAGTCTTAGCTTTAGGTGGTACTTATGGAGCCAAAATAAACCTTTCTTTCTTTCATTTACCATAATATTTTACCCACGTTTATTAGCACAAACGGAAGTACAAGTCGCAAGAACAGCACAATATCTCTTATTTTCCTTTCTTTTCCTATTTATGTTTTTACTGTGTTTTTGTTGTGATGTAGTGTGTTTTTCTTGTCAATAAATGTTGTGAGTTTGAGTTTGAGTTTGAAGAATATTGATCGCGCTAGATTTAGCATCAGTATCGTCTTTAGTTTTCATAAAAATTTAATCCTTTCTTTTCATATACTTGCCGAAACGGTAATGAAGTAAAAAATGTCGCAAAAACGCTGAATATTTACGCTATCAGCATTACGACGCAGCGAAAAAAAAGCTGCCATTTGACTACCAGATAGCTAAGTAGTTAGAAAGCGCTTTTATTAATTCTAGTTTTTTAATTATTTATTAGTTACCTACGAGTCGTTTTTTTGGTTGCATGTTCAACAAATTGTTTGTTAATAATTAATAATTCAATAGATGATATCGGTATATATTCATTCACGACACAGCAGCTTATGGCGCGAAATAGTGATACTTCAAAGAATCGTAACACTTTCGATTTCCACTCGATAGTGCCACTGAAGCTTACTAGATGGCGCTGTAGGATGCACTCGTTAGCAATGGAATGGAAGCATGGTTGCGTGATTTTTCCTCATAACTTTTAAATAACTTTACTGTGCGCTGGTAGATGGCGGTAAGATACAAATTTTAGATATATATTAGATAGGTATTTTTATTCAATTATAAATTAAAACGGTCTTTCTTTTGATATCGAGCCGTTTCATTCCGTAAAAATACTTGCAAAAAGTATCGGTGTCAACTTTTATATATTTGAATTGGATTGAACTTTTACTTCTGTTATAAGTATTTTCATTCCCGTTCTACTTAATAAAAAAACAGGCCAAGTGCGAGTCGGACCCGCGCACCGAGGGTTCCGTACAAATTATTAAAAATATTTTTATTATATGATGTAACTAAAAAATTACGCTTTTCGCAATTTTTCCTTTATTTGTGCTATAAGAGGTTGCTTCGTACCAAATTTCAAGATTCTGAGTTCACGGGAAGTACCCTGTAGGTTTTGATTCCCTTGCGAATGTCGAAATATAAACGGCTATATCTTTTGATTGCGTTGGCTTAGAAGTTTGATTTTTTCATAGCTCCAAGGGACAGTAGACCTGAGTATTTGATATGAATTTCAGCTTGATACCTCCACGTGTTCCTGAGAAAAAGGGTCTTGACAAACGGACAAAAAGTGATCCTATAAGGGTTCCGTTTTTTCCTTTTGAGGTACGGAACCCTAAAAATACATTTTTGTCTGTGTCTGGCAAAAACATCTTAATAATAGAGAAATAAATATTTGATAAGTTAACAGAAGCTTAATAGCTTTATGAATAAGGAGGCAAGAATCCAAAAATAATATTATATCACGTACTTACGTATATTACTTATAAGTAATATAATAATAAACCATTTATTTCAGGCAACACAGCCTATACAATAAATACCTTAAAGACTAACATACAATTATAATTTATTAAAAAAAAAAACAATATTTAAAACTTAATTAATTAGGTGACAAAACAGCTTGAGCCCCCGTTGAGTCACCGTCCCTGACTTCGCATTCATCTGCGGCATGGTGCCCCGGAACCCGGAACACGACGTCTTTCGGCCAGAAGGCAGCACTCGCGATGGTCCCCATCAGCAGCGCACGCGCACCACAAACGAGCTGAAGTGCTCGTAGTGGCGCGACTGCAGCCGGAACACCCTCAACGCATGCAACTTATGCATGCTGGCAAATGTTTGCTATTTATCATACGCATAAAATGTAATTGAATTCCAGAAAAGGAAACCATAAAAGCTAAAGTATGTTATAAATATTACAAACAGCGATATCCTTGAATATTTTTAATTACTCTTTAACTTATTCATATAAAAATTGGCTGGCAGATAGCTATCGTTCTAAATACAGTTTCGTCATATCCGTGTGTATGTACATGACTACAACAAATGATTTAGTAATCGGACGCCGAGCGTGACACTAACACCAAATTAACCCACCATATCCATGGTAGACAGAGCCTTTAGTATAAATTTCATTAATAATTTGACACTACTTGATTAAATTGAAAATACAAACTGAAATATAGATGCACAGAAAAACTAGAAAAATAAGACTAGCACTGGGAATCTAACCCAAGTCCCCGGTCCCAGGACCACTGCTGGTCAACGGTACAGACACGAATTTCCCTATGCACCACATATCTCAGCTTGTTTGTTTCTTATTTAGCCACTTAAGCAGTGACGCTAGCGACATCTATACCGTATCCCTCATCGAGAAACTTTCGGCACTCCATTGGTTTGTATTTTCAATTTAGGTTTTACGGGATGACCGTAAAAGTAAAATTTGGAATAATTTATTGAATCAGGCGTCACCTTGCGGAGGTGCATATCAATGAACTAAAATAATTTCCTTGCTCACCCAGAGCTCATCTTCAGAGTAACACAACCGTACACCATGCTACCAGTTGTCAGACCCACAACAACAACAACACAACAAACAACTGGTGGCGGTCTAACAACTGGTAGCATGGTGTACGGTTGTGTCACTCTGAAGATGAGCTCTGGTTGAGTTCGAAACGCGTCAGTGTAGTGTGGTGGTGGTGATAGATGGGTTTGTGTGATTTGTGTGTGTTCTTACCGTGTGGAGGTGGAGGAACTGCATGAACACGCATATTTTGCATAAGCTTAGCTATCGTAAGGTCGCGGGTGAGCAAGGAAATTATTTTAGTTCATTAAAAATTTGGAATTGAAATAAAAAATACAAAAAGATTCCAAAAAACAAATCTTACTACTTGATTGTCCTATCTGTAATATTGACACCGGTAATTATACTTGAACTTACTCGTAGTTTGAAGACGATCAGGCCATTAGAAGTGGACGAAAATTTACTTGTAACATATGATTATGATACAATACAATGACTCTTTATAGGTATAATACCAGTTTTACCTTTACAGCGAACTCTTAGGCTCCGTTACCATCGGAGATGTGCGAGGGTTGTGTTTTTCATGAACCTATAGCAACGCTTCATTTGCCTCGCCTCGCTCTGCTCAGCTGTTTCCAGAGATGTGCTGTGCGAGGATAGGTAAATGAAGAGTTTCTATATAGAAAATACAAACTGAAATACAGATGCACAGAAAAACCAGAAAAATAAGACCAGCGCTGGGAATCGAAATCAGGTCCTCGGCATTCCGTGCCGCGTGCTATACCGCTACACCACCGTTGGACAACGGTACAGACACGAATTTCTCCTATAGTGTATGCATCATATATCTCAGCCTGTTTGTTTCTTATTTAGTCACTTAAGGAGCGACACTAGCGACATCCAAAAAAACAAAAAAAAAAAACAAAACAAAAAACTATATCGAAAATACAAAAAGAAGAGAGAGAAGAAGAGAGAGTTGAAATAGAAAATACAAAAAAGATTCCAAAAACCAACCTTAATTTGAAGCGTTTCTATTAGTTCATGAAAACACATGATGCAGGTGGTAGGACCTTGTGCAAGGTCCACCCGGATTGCTACCACCATCTTGCTCGCTAATCCTGCCGTGAAGCAGCCCCCTGGTATTGCAGATGTCTATGGGCGGTGATGATCTCTTACCATCAGGAGACCCACTTGCTCGTTTGCCATCCAGTCGAATAAAAAAAAATCTGATGCTGAAACGCTTATTTTCTTTTTTATTGTTATCTATTTTCTATTATTATGTTGTTATAATACTTATATAATAATATCATTATTAAATATGTACGTGCTCCTGTTATAAAATATCGCAGTTATTTTCACGAAGCTTTATCGTATGAAGTTCTGTATAGGTAGGTAGGTACTTAGGCTAAACTGTTTCACTTACCATTATATAAGCAGTTAAGTTAATTGTTGATTGGCATATGGGCCAGTTATAATCGAGCAACGGCATCAAATATTTTCAAGAGAATAAGTAGGTGCCTAATGAAACAGAGGCGACACTGTTGATGCCAATGATCACAAACCATAGCATTTTTTTATTTTTTTTATTTAAAACCACTTCATACTAATACAGAACTATTCACTAAATTAAACTTGAACTCGGCTTGACACGCTACCGCGTGTCTAGATATGCTATTCATCGCAAAATACTACAGAATTGTACTTAATTAACTTCTGGGTTATCTATCTATATAAATAAAAATAAATCGTGATAAAATGTGTTGCTAAGCGCAAAACTCTGGAACGGCTGGACCGATTTCATTTGTTGTGTTCGTTATTGTCAGGAGAAGGTTTTTATGGGAGAAAATTAAGAAATATTGCAACGGGGGCGAAGCCGCGGGCAACAGCTAGTAAGGAAATTAAAAATACAATTAACTTGGCATACCATATGATCCATTGCCATAAGAGGACGTCTGTCAAAACGTCATTAAGAACATATGACCCAAAAATATATCAAATATTCTATACAACACAATGCTTTTATTTAATACGAGAGTGAGGGACGGTACGGTGCGAACTTTCGATTTCGAATTTCGTAGTATTTAAATTGTATTTTTTTATCTATTTTATTAGGTTCTATGTACTGTGCGAACACCGAATAAATATTTATATTTCTTTTTAAAGCAGTACAGTACAATAAACTTCTGATCAAAGAACGATTTGAAAGTGTCGCGTCTATTCCGAAATGTTATTCTATCGTGTCGCACCCATAATGCTGTGACATGGTACATTGACCACCTGTCACAAGTCAAAGGGGAGGTTTTGAACGCGCGAGCGCACCACAAAATTACCCGGCACGGTGGTCAAATCCAGAACTAACACGGTCACCTTCCAATTATACATTAACCGTGCGATTACAGCGCCACTTTTACCGCCTCAAATAACTTTGCACCGGTGTGATAGTCAGTCGGTTTGCGCCAATACCAATTTCGAACGCATTTTCGGTGGCCATGTTTTTTTTTTTAAATTAAGAACTTGGGTTCGCGGAAGATTTTCGCGTGTGTTGTGTTTTGTGCCAGTGCTTGTGGATTTTTTGGAGGTTATTTAATAGCCAACGGTTTTACAGGTAGGATTTAAGTTATTATTTATCATAAATACCTTTTAACCACGGCTTCGCTCGCGTGAACCATAAGGTTTACTAAATTTCCATGGAAATTCCCAAAAGTTAGGTGGTGGTCAATTATGCTGTAAGAAGAGCATTCATGCAAAATTTCACGTCTTTATATTTAGCAGTTGAGATGTTTGGATTTTACATCTCAATACTGTGGGAATATCAAAATAAAAATTAGGTTTACGTCTTATTTTCTGATCTAGTTTCGAGATCTACAAAAACAGGTTTTGCAGTTGGTAGGACCTTGTGCAAGGTACGCCCGGATTGCTAGCACCACCTTGCTCGCTAATCCTGCTGTGAAGCAGCAGTGCTTGCACTGTTGTGTTTCGGCGTGGAGAGTAAGACAGCCGGTGAAATAACTGGCACTTGAGGTATCCCATCATAGGCCTCTAGGTTGGCAACGCATCTGCAATACCCCTGGTGTTGCATATGTTTATGGGCGGTGGGGATCTCTTACCATCAGGAGACCCACTTGCTCGTTTGCCATCCAGTCAAATAAAAAATAAATAAAAAAAAAACAATTTTCGCCTTTTTAATATATTCATAAGATTAAGCACCTAATTGAAATATTTGGAATGAACTATTATGAAAGATTTGAACATAGTGGTAAAGTATGTAGGGCGTGAAAATGCGTACAATAATAGGCATTAGAGGTCGTATATAAAGTACAATTTTACGCATACAAAGAATCATTAAAGTATAGGTACTAAGTATAATAGGACGATGAAAGATAAAATGCTACGAAATAGAACATTATAATAAGCTATTTAAATTCACCAAATTACTTAAGTATATAATACCGTAACGGGCCATCGTGACAAATCAATGTGCCAAAATTATAAAAAATGTAACACTTCAATCGCAAAAGTAAAAACCGGTCAAGAGCGTGTTGGACACGCCAAAAATAGGGTTCCGTAGCCATTACGAAAAAGATAAGTACTTAATATTTTTCTGAGGATTTCGTATTTTATACGGAATCTTCCAAGTTTAGGTATATTTTATATCTTAGGCTGCTATTTACTCATAAACTACTAATAATTCTCAAGCAAACTTAGCCGTTATAGTTTTCCTTGAAAGTTTGATATACTTGTGATATTGACAATAAACTTGCAATTACCTCTACGGGACGTATGACTATGGCCCAAGCCCTCTTGTTCTGAGAGGAGGCCTGTGCCCAGCAGTGCAATCAAAAACATCCATTAAACTGACATTGAATCTTAGCGTGGTAGAGAAGTTGTGTGTTTCATCATCATCATCATCATCATGTCAGCCGAAAGACGTCCACTGCTGGACATAGGCCTCCCCCAAGGCTCTCCACTCAGACCGGTCTTGTGCTTTTCGCATCCACCGCGATCCCGCGATCTTAACCAGGTCGTCGCTCCATCTTGTTGCTGATGGCCGATGGGGTCAAAAGGTTCTCGAATGGCGTCCGCGGACCGGGAGACGAGCTGTCGGTAGGCCTCCAACAAGATGGAGCGACGACCTGGCTGTGTGTTTGTTACGCGATAACTCAGCCAATTGCGGGCCGGATTTCAGAATTCTTTTTTTGTTCTAAAGGACATACTTCCAAGGTGGTTCCATTATCACCAAGTCAGGATCTGATGATGGAGTCTTAAAAGCACACCTGTGGCGATTTTGGCATTTTTAACACCAAGTCAAGTATTTGACATTCAGAAAGTATAATTTGGTGAACTGGCCCTGATAAAGAAGACCGTAGGTACCGGTGCTCTGTTATAAAATAATATGTATAACTATGCAGACAGGGTTAACGTTGACTTAAAAACCTAAACAATACTGTATCCGCAACTGAACGCAGTACAATTAATACGTAATCACGTTTTGCAACGCGGCCTCTTCCTAACTGTGCAACGGTTTCCGAAAAAACAGACCCGAATACTTGCACTGTGCTTATTAATTACTGGCAACTAGCGGCTCGCCCCGACTTCACACGGTGACATTTTTCAAAAATGTTTCTAGCCAAGGACACTTCAAATTTTTGAAATCGATAGTATATGTAGTTTTTAGACGACCAGATGGCCTAGTGGTTGGAGAACCTGACTACGAAGCTTGAGGTCTCGGGTTCGATCCCCGACCGGGGCAGATATTTGTATGAAAAATACGAATGTTTGTTCTCGGGTCTTGGGTGTTTACTATGTATTTAAGTATGTATCTATCTATATAATAATATTTATCCGTTGCTTAGTACCCATAACACAAGCTTTGCTAAGCTTAGTTTAGGACTAGGTCAATTGGTTTGAATTGTCCCGTTTTTTTTTTTTTTTTGAGTTAATTCGTAACAAATATCCTAAAACAAAAAACAAATCTTTCCTCTTTATAACATTAGTGTAGATTATTATTATTATTATTATAATATCACTATTATTATATTATTGCCCGCCGTATTGCCCCTCATTTCAGTCTTTCAATTTCAGTTTTGTTACACAAAACTTGTCCTGACAATAACAAACACAACAAAAAAAAATTACTTATCTAATTCGGTGCTGTAAGATCTGATCGGTGCCGTAACCATCAGATCTGGCACTTAAATTAGAATTCGGGAATGCTACAAAATTATCCTGTGAATTCCCAGATTCAGAAGCAGTTCGTCGCTTTTAAAAACGTTGCATAAAAACATAGACGCCTTTTCTTGTCTTGTAACTTAGCGGCTGAGATTTCATAGCTCACGTGGCAATATCTTTGTAAATCTCTCAACTAGGTTAGCTGAAAAAGATCCCTTATTAGTGGTAAGTTTGCTTTCGTACTTTTTCTGTTTATCTGTAGTTTTATTTTGAATTTTCTGTTGTGCAATAAAGAGTTTACAATATACTAACATAATAATATATATCGGGATAAAAATACAACACGCCGAAAGCAGTATGAAGTCATCTCAGCACGAGCTAGCAGTAGTCATAGAAACTAGCATATAGGTATAGTAGACTATTATAGATCCTGGATCTAACTGTCTTTGGGTGCATTGTCGTGCATTAGATAATTTATTGAATCAGGCGTTAATTTGCGGAGGTCCATATCAATGAACTAAAATAATTTATTAGCTCAATCGCGACCTTATGATAGCTAAGTTTATGCAAAATATGTGTACGTGTGCGTGTGCGAATTGTGTGCTTGAACACGCATATCTTGCATAAACTTAGCTATCATAAGGTCGCGGGTGAGCAAATAAATTATTTTAGTACATTAGCTGGAACAGCGTTGCGGCTTGCCGTAACATTATGCTGAGTGAGGTCCACTTTATACTATTCGATGTTTTTTTTTTTCATCTAATGTATTTTTATGTGTATTGAATATGTGTAAATAAATGTTTCTCTCTCTCTCTCTCTCTCTCTCTCTCTCTCTCTCTCTCTCTCTCTCTCTCTCTCTCTCTCTCTCTCTCTCTCTCTCTCTCTCTCTCTCTCATTCCAGGGTAGGCAGGTAAGTAGTGTAGTACTTAGCGCCGCAGCAGCGCACCACAGCACTGCTATCTACTAAACGCATGCCTACGGGTCCACTTCTGATAATATTTGTTTTGTCAATCTAGCATTGAACGCCGCTGTACCTACACCGTGTCAGAGATAGTGTAGGTAACTGTTTAGTTGGAAAACGGACGCCACAACAATGGGACGTGACATCGAAATGATTTGCCAATTACAGCCAAACCATTCATTCACGATCCGCTGTAGCACCATTTCAAATTAATTGCTACAGAGGCTGCCTTGACGAGTGCAATCAAAGCGTGCTGTGACAGGGTACTAACAGTGGGTTAGTATTGGATTTGTTTAGCTGTAAGTTGACGTTTTGTGAAAGGTTATGTTAACCGGAAGTTGTTTTTTCGGAAGCTGATGACAGAGACCGAGATATTCGAAAAAAACTGTTGATGCCAGAGACAATAACGGTCTTCTTAATCATCGATAAACTACAATTTAACACCAATAATGTGCGAGGATGTGTTGTGAGGAATATGTTTTTCATTAACCAATAGAAACGCTTCGTTTACCTCGCATCGCTCCGCTCAGCTGTTTCCACCAGAGACGTGCTAAGCGACGATGGGTAAATCAAGTATTTCTATTAGAAAAACACATTCTCGCACATTATTGGTGTAAACGCAGCTTTAACATACTAGTGTCTACCCTCGGCTTCAAACGTATAACTATCTCTATGTCTATATAATAATAATAAATAAAATAATAATAATAAATATAACGGGACAATTAACACCAATTAACCTAGTCCCAAAGTAAGCTTAGCAAAGCTTGTGATAAAGGTACTAAGCAACGGATAAATATAATTATTTAGATAGATACATACTTAAATACATATTAAACACCCAAAACCCGAGAACAAACATTCGTATTTTTCATACAAATATCTGCCCCGACACGGGAATCGAACCCGGGACCTCAAGCTTCGTAGTCAGGTTCTTTAACCACTAGGCCATCTGGTCGTCTATATATCTTTCTCTTGTTAACCATTATTTTCATGTGCTTTATGTACAATAAAGATTTACAATACAATATCTAGCAGCTCAATTGGAATCTAACTAAATTTCTATGAGAATCCTCAACAATGAAATCTTGGTCGTCATTGACTTTGCACTAAAAACAACTGTGTCAAATATCACGACTCTACCAGCGGTTGAGACTTCGATATTTTATCCAGATTCCGTGGGAATATCGGGATAAAAAATAGCCTATGTGTTATGCCAGATGTTCAGCTACTTTCATACCAAATTTCATCCAAATCTGTCCAACCGTTTTGGCGTGAAGGACTAACAAACATACACATACTCACAAACTATCGCATTTATAAAATTAGTACGAATAGGAAGTAGGACTAACTGTTCAAGGAAGTGGGTTTGTTTCATTGGGTTTCACGAAACTAACTCACACATGCTTTATCTAGTCTAGACAGACAAACGTAAAATTATGACAAGTAACGTAAAGATAAGCTAAAACTAAGACCAGTTAAAAATGATAATGTTGTGACGGACGGAATTTCGCTTTCGTCTGAGACAATTAGTTTCTAATTTGGGAGGCGAAATACTATAATTTATCTAATAGTCTGGGCTCAGTCGACTGTTCCGTGTACAGTGAGGTGCAAGTTGCGGGACTGCAAGAATTTGCAGCCATCATTTCCATTTCCAGACAGAACAGAACAAGTTTAGCATAGAAAGAGAAATGTTATCGTCTGTAATTCCATGCTATTTAAAAAATACCCTTCTGAAGTTATAGTGGAAAACACGTTTTTTGAAAAGTACTTTCTGAAAATTATTTCTAATACCTAATTTCAAGCCTGCTCAAACTAGCGAAGCAATTCAAAGGTGTGTGTGAAGTTCCTAATTGGCACTGGGTCTGCGTGGGAACTACAGACCAAGTCTCTTAGAGGAGGCCTGCGCCCAGCAGTGGATGTTTGTAAGCTGAAATGAAAACGACTCTTTAGAGAAGCGGACCTCGTTTAGGTTACCCTTTTTTCATTTTTAGGTAGGGAACCCTAAAAAACAAACAGAGCAGAAGCAAAATGCTTCACTATCAGCTTTGTAAAAAGAAAATGTAATCCAGGTATCGCAATCCTGTACATAACAATTCTAGTAAACGGAATCGGAAGTTGAATCCAAAATTACTATCTTGCTCACATTTGTCTGAAACGAGCGAGAGGGACATAAGATTTTAGGTCCTACTTTCGTGTAGGTTTATTTTACTGGCCTCAATTGCACCGCGACTCACCACGGTTGCCGCGCATAATGCCGAGGTCACACTTTGCTGATTCTCTGGCACCACACTATCGCGTTAGCCTGGTTCACTGTTACAACTTGTTTGGATTACGGTCAAAATTGCGACAGCACTCTATGGTAACATTATTAAGAAGATGATCAAGTAGAATGTTAATTTTGAGCACGAAAAATTATTTTTATTCTGAACACCTGTCAAGCCGTTTTAGTGCAAAAGAACAAGAAACACTTTGTCTTAATGATGGTGGCTGTACGAGAATTACTAAAATCATGGATGTTTAAAAAGAACGGGATTCTTTCGACTGCCATAATTTTATAAGTCATAATGTAATGTTTGTCTAATTTTTATTAGTTATAATTTTTTTCTTGCTGAAACCATACATTTTTTGGTAAATTTTTAAATGGTCACCTGTAGAATGCTATAATAAATTATTTCAAAGAAAAATGATTTAAGTATGTCACATTAAATTATGACAAACATTACATTATGACTAACAATTTTTGACCAGTCGATATAGACCCAAAAAAACGTTTATATTCTGTATGGTACACGTTAATTTTACGTCAACGGAATACAAAAGGAGTTTGTTAACCTTCCGGTTAGTCCCATGGCGTGTGTCACTCACTTGTCACTCAATATGGATGAAGTCAAACCTGAGAGCTATTTCACATTATCCGATCCGATATCGGTATCGGACGACGATAGACGACACCCGATACCCGACACCATGTGCTGTTTTCCGATACGGCCGGCTCAAAATGGTCGCCACGCATAGAGCTCTGCGCACATAGAGACAATTTAGGTAGATACACGCATAGCTAACATACAAACATTATCGTCCGACAGCCCACGGGCGTCTAATGGTGTCGTCAACATATCGATGTCGGCTCCGATATCCGATATCGGGCCGGCCAATGCAAAAGACAGGTAGTACATATTTTTTACATTTTACTTGCACCGATATCGTATTATCGCCCGATAACGACCGATATCGGATCGGATAATGTGAAAACGCTTTGAGTCGAACTCACATTGCCAGTAACTTGCGAACTTGGCCCTGCAGGGCTACTAAGAAATTCTAAAATCGAAGTTAGTGTCGTTCTGTCCCTCTGACACTTATACTATTTCACACGAGAGCGATTATAAAATAAAAAATAAAAAATCATGGGACAATTCACACCAATTGACCTAGTCCCAAAGTAA
This sequence comes from Choristoneura fumiferana, assembly GCF_025370935.1. Classification (NCBI taxonomy): domain Eukaryota; kingdom Metazoa; phylum Arthropoda; class Insecta; order Lepidoptera; family Tortricidae; genus Choristoneura; species Choristoneura fumiferana. The sequence continues at coordinate 2,901,259 of NC_133489.1, forward strand.
GCTTAGCAAAGCTTGTGTTATGGGTACTAAGGAACGGATAAATATAATTATATAGATAGATACATACTTAAATACATAGTAAACACCCAAGACCCGAGAACAAACATTCGTATTTTTCATACAAATATCTGCCCCGACACGGGAATCGAACCCGGGACCTCAAGCTTCGTAGTCAGGTTCTCTAACCACTAGGCCATCTGGTCGTCTAAACCCACAGACAGATACACAGACAGACAGACACATATAGCGGTTAAACTTTATATTGGCGTTTAGTTATTTAACGAAAAGAACGAAAATTAGATTAAATTAGCGATATTAGACAGTGAGAACCCTCATGACTATGAGTTAAATGCTATACGTCCGATAGAAAGTCATAAAAACTGAAATTGTTTTGTGTCTTAGGTGAGCTCTAGCAAAATCTGTCTGTCTATGCCAGAAACCGTATAACCTAACCCAAAAAAAGGAGGAAAATCTCCGACATTGTCAGTTTAAAGTTCAATATCTCAAAAACTGTCAAAAACGGCTGAACCGATTTTGATAAAACATGTCTAAGAACCATCGCTAGAAAACTTGCTTTCAAATTAAGAACCGCATTTAAATCAGTTCACCCGTTTAAGAGCTACGGTGCCACAGACAGATACACAGACAGACAGACACATATAGCGGTTAAACTTATAACACCCCTTTTTTGCGTTGGGGGTTAAAAAAGAACGAAAATTAGATTAAATTGTCAATTAGACAGTGAGATCCATCATGGACTATGACGTTATATGCTACGACGACCATAGAAAGTCCATAGGTACTAATAGTACATTGTGTCTTAAGGGCGGCAAGTGAAGAATTACGACATTTACCGACTTGGGTTTCATGACAAGAACAAAAGGTCGAGGGTTTTTATTTGGACCCCAATCAAGGTGGCCTGCATGTTACGACACTGTTTACGAGCAAGTGTGATGAATTTTTTTTTTCTAAAACGAGATGGATTACAAACTTCATTCGCTCCATGATATTCCTTAAATGTTTTGTGTCACATTAAATTGTTTAAAACAGCATTTGTGTTCCATGCATATTCCCTATTGTGTAATAATAATAAGTAATAACTTTAGTCACCCGAGACATAAGGCTGCTGCCACACCGGATAGCACGTGCCAGGAAGCGAGGAAGCGTGAGCACGTGTCGAGAATGCCAACGACACAACGAATGATTTAATTTGACACATCGGTTTATGAATCTGTTAAAATTTAATTTTTGAATAAAAGTTTTTTTTGCTGACTTCCTTTTTGTTGACTGTACTTGCATGATCCTCCAACTTACATGATGTATACTTACTTAATTACAAGTCAATCCGACTTGTAATTGCAAGAATGAACTGGTAAGAATTGAGCCAAACTAAAACAGCAAATGCATTCAGCGCCTGACTTCCACAGGTGCCACCGACGCACATGTGCGGTCTAAATGTATGAATAATAATGACAATGGCACTGGGCGTAGTTCCGAAAACGCATATGTGCGTCGGTGGCAGTGAATGCTTTAAATGGGTCCCACTGAAAAACAGGGTTGCGGTTTGCTGCAACATTATGCTGGGGGGGGTCCAATTTATTCTAAACACTACTTAGGTACTATATACTAATTTTTACTTTGTAGTATTCGATGTTTTTTTGTTATAATATTATTCCTTCCTACTGTGTTTTTCTGTATATCAAATTGTCCATACAAATTTCTCTCTCTCTCTCTCTTTCAACAAAAAAAGCTGACAACACGTACAATTGGCATTATTGTTTTATGACATGCAAACGATTATCAACTTTAGGGTGGTAGTAGACCACATATTATATGGCTGATGGTACATAAGTGTAGTAAAGCCAAAATAATTTATATGTAAATACCAGTAAATTTCGTACGAAAGCTATGTGTTTAAACGGTCGTCTTATCTAATTAGAGCCTCCATAATTAGGCCAATAAAGTAAATCACGTAGAAACATTCAGTTAATTAATTCAAATTGGGTGTGAAATTCAATAGCGCCTAATAACGAAGAAGAAGTATTCATTTACGTTACAAAGTAATTGCCGTAACAAAATCCGAAGGCGTTCTGTTAATTACAAAGAAAATTAATTTCAGACTATAATACGTCCCACTGCTGGGCCCAAGCCTCATCTCAGAATGCAGGCTAGGGCTGTAGTTCCCACGCGGGCCCAGTGTGGATTAGGAACTTCACACACACATTGCTTTGCAAGTTTGTGCAGATTTCCTCCTGATGTTTTTCTTAATAATGGTGATTCAAGATTTTCCATAACTGCTGAATTCCGTTGAAGAAATGACGTAAAAATGTAGTTCTTGATTATTTTATTAATTTTTAAGTATTTTTCAGAAACTTAAACTCAAGTTTTGTAATGAACTAAAAGAATTGGACCTCCGCAAAGTAACGCCTGATTCAATAAATTATTCAAGTTTTATTTCATCGCAAATAACTAAAAAAGTAACTTGAAATTTTCGCATAAGTAAGTTATTAAAGTGTCGTAAAAACACAATAAAAGTAATCACTTCATTGCAACAACATACAGATTACTTAGGTAGGTAAGGTACTTACTGAAAAACTTTAGTAATTTTTTAATGAGAGTAATAGGGAAAAAATAGGTTAAGTACTTACCTACTAAAATCATTACAATATGTATTAGTTTATAAAAAAATAGTACTTAAATAAATACATTCCCTTGCAACAGCAAACACAATTAAAATCAAAATACGGGATAAAGTAGCCTATATTATAATATTCAAGAATAGCACAGCTTTCGAAGTGTTTTTTTTATTATATCAGTACCTGATTTCAGAGATTATTGCATAGGTAAGTATGTACAAAAATAAAAGCTTTAGTAGATTGTACAAAAGAACATAAAATGAACCATTTTACCCGAGACCTCGTTTTGTGCTCTTGTTGTACAATCTACTATTTCATTAATTATGCACGTAAACGTCGCATTTATGCTGAATATAAGCGACATAAAATATTTTCTATGCTCTTGCGTATAAAGTAAAAATCTTCGTTAAAAGGCAAGGCGATCAGGCACCAACAGCCACAAATAATAAAAGTTAGTAAAATTTTTTTTATAACTTTT
>NC_133489.1:2904472-2935751 GCF_025370935.1 Choristoneura fumiferana
GGAGGGGAGGGGAAGCTCACGAGGTCTTTTATTCATGATACGAGTACAGGTGGTCAAGTGATTGATACAATTTTTATGACAGTTTCTACGTCGACTTCAAACAGCTCAGTAGGAAGTTATCTCGTTGCTTTTTGGAGAATTATTATTATTAATATTATATAAATTATCAGGCAGGCAGTTCCTTGGTCAAATATTCTTTTTATTGTTAATGTGTTGGTCGAGCCGGTTCTTAAATTGGTTCACATTCAGTGCTGAGACTACATGTTCTGGTAGTTTGTTCCATGTCTTGACCACTCTGTTACATAAGAAATGTCTGCGAGGATTGTTGTGCGATCGTTCAGTAGATAGCTTTAATTGGTGGCCGCGCAGACGTGTGTTGTTACTAAGATTGAACAAGTCATGGAACTCCTCCAGAATGCACAAGATATATCTACTTCAAAATATACCCAACATCACTAATAGTATAGGGACACGTGGGCATAAGCCGTGGTGGCCTAGTGGTTTGACCTATCGCCTCTCAAGCAGAGGGTCGTGGGTTCAAACCCCGGCTCGCACCTCTGAGTTTTTCGAAATTCATGTGCGGAATTACATTTGAAATTTATCACGAGCTTTGCGGTGAAGGAAAACATCGCGAGGAAACCTGCACAAACCTGCGAAGCAATTCAATGGTGCGTGTGAAGTTCCCAATCCGCACTGGGCCCGCGTGGGAACTACGGCCCAAGCCCTCTTGTTCTGAGAGGAGGCCTGTGCCCAGCAGTGGGACGTATATAGGCTGGGATGATGATAGGGACACGTGCGTGCAATTACTGGGGCAGCAAACTTAACAAAAAAATAAGTTGGTTAAAATAAATAAAAATAAATGTATAAATGTTATGTCTTAAACTTTACTGATTTTCACTCATAGTCAAAATACCACGCAGAGGACTTATCACGCTAACACACCGAGTACCTAATACCTCGACGTTCCTCGTGGGTCTACTCGTGACCACGGCCACTGTAATGTTGCCGACACGTCGAGGTAAATATTACTCGTGTGTGAACGTGATAAGTCCTGGCCGTGGTATTTTGAAAGTAATATACTCAGCGGTACAAAATTTGGCCCACCCTTCATACAAAACTACCTATTACTGCATTCATTTGAGGGCCAGATTTTTTGCCGCTCAGTATAATTATGGGACTATTGACACCAATTGACCTAGCCCCATACTAAACAAAGCAAGCTTGTATTATGGATACTAGGCAACAGATAAATATATATTTAAATACATGCCGTAAACTGCTTCAACTTTGCCCTCTGGCCCCAACATTGCCTGATTCGATTTAGAGTCGATAACTCAGCACCCTTTAGGTTTTTAAACTTTTATCCCTCCGTAATAATAATTCCCTTGTAGATAAAAGTTTAAAACCTATAAGAGTGCTAAGTTATCGACTCTAAATCCAATCAGGCAATGTTGGGGCCAGAGGGCAAAGTTGAAGTAGTTTACGGTATTAAACATCCAAGACCCGAAAACACAGATTCCTATTATTAGTACAAATATATCGAGAATCGCACCCGGGACCTGAAACTTCGTAGTCAGGTCCTTTAACCACTTGGCAATCTGGTCGTAAAGAGAAGGAGATGGCAGCATGAGCGTTGAACTTAAATTGAATTTTATAATAATTTAGTTTCTGTGTTGAGGACGCCATTTATTTCTTTGAGATCTTTACTCTGCAAGCGCAAAGGTTAGCTAATTGCAGAATAATGAGCATCATTTGTAATTGTTTTATTCTTGACCCGCTGCATTATACAATTGCGGTAGTTCCAAGATTTCGCAGCAGTAATTTATATTTAACTACGCCTCCAAGATTCCACCTATGTACCTACCTACTAGTAGGTATCACCGGCCTTCACTCATCTATTTTTCTACTACACCGGAAGAAAATTATTTTATATCAAAGATAATGTGTTCTAGACTAACATACCGTAAAATTGTGATACTTTGACCCAGTGGAGGTTATCTTTGGCTCATATAAAAACCATGTATAGATGGGTCTGGTTAAAGACGCGGGTTCACTGTAGGCCGCTTCCAATCGAAGCAACTGGAGGTTTATGGTGGACTATGGCCAACTGGACGTCCTACAGCCGATATTATGATGATGATGATGATAGGCGGGTATAGCAAAAAAACATAGACGCGGACGGTCAGCTACTTAAAAGTAACCATATGGCCATATGCCATAATGTCTATGTAATAATAAAGTCTGGACCTAGTTAATCCCAATGGGCAAAGTTACCCTAAATTAAATACGATGGAACTTACGAGAATCAAAATATCCACAAGAACATGCGCAAGAAAACAAAAACCATATTAAAAAACCGGCCAAGAGCGTGTCGGACATGCCCAAAATAGGTTTCCGTAGCCATTAAAAAAAAATTAAGTAATATTTATCTCAGGATTTCTTATTTTACCTATACGGAATCTTCCAAGTTTAGGTATATTTTATACCTAAGGCTGCTATTCACTCTTAAACTACTAATAATTCTCAAGCAAACTTAGCCGTTATAGTTTTCCTTAAAAGTTTGATATACTTACTACTATCCTGAATTTTTTCAAATTTTTCCACCCACCGGTTTAGATTTTAGAGGGGGGGGGAGTGGGAGATCTAGTGGCTTTACAAAACTATTAGCTAAGTATACCCGGAAGTGTCAAGAGGTTACGTCGCGAGGGCTTACGGTTTTGACAGTTAACATGCTTGGTCCTCCCTCTGTCATGTAACATGATAATGTCGAACGATAACATAACGATACATAATAGTATTCTATAGATTGTAGAGACTAATACCGGGTGTGGCCTGTAATACCAGCAAAAAATTAAAACGTAGATCGTCCTCGTCAAACTGAACAACATTAAATAGTTTATTGAATCAGGCGTTAATTTTGCCGAGGTCCATATCATGAACTAAAAGAATTTCCTGACAGTGACAACCGTACACCCAACTTGGTACCCGTTGTTGGGTCTAACAAGTAGCATGGTGTACGGTTGTGTCACTCTGAAGATGAGCTCTGGTTGAGTTCGAAACGCGTCAGTGTAAGTGTGGTGGTGGTAGATGATGGTGTGGTTTGCGTGTGGATCTTACAGTGTGGAGGTGGAGGAACTGCATGAACACGCTTATTTTGCATAAGCTTAGCTATCGTAAGGTCGCGGGTGAGCAAGGAAATTCTTTCAGTTCATTGACATATCATTTTAAATTAATGGAGTATTTGAATTTTCCTTTTTTCATACAAATTCAATAGGCTATCAATGTACGCCATCCTAAAACCCAACTGCCGTCGCTTGTCACGCTACAAACATAAAGCATTTTGCTTTACATTGCTTCTTCGAATAAACTTAAAAGTGTAATAAAAAAAAAAAATTAATTATTTTTAAATGTCGCTGAACTAATGTTGTTCAGTTTCAGAATTATGATCTATGCATGTTTTAATTATTTGCTTATATTACAGGCCACACCCGGCCATTTGCCACAGATGTTATTATTGAGATTGATTCGTCTTAAAGACCAAAGACACTAGGTCATGGGTTTTCAACCTTTGGGTTTTTAACGGTTTTTTAACGGCACACTTTTCATCCATCAAAGTGTCACGGCACACCAGTAAAAATAGCTTAATGCGAGTCGGACTAGCGCGCAGAGGGTTCCGTACAGTATACCCATAATATGTAACATAACGGAAAGCGCAGGCTTATTAATAGGGTCTTGTTGAAACCTTTAAGTATGAAACCCCAAAAAGCATACACTTCGCGGCGTCGCGGCATACCGGTTGAAAAAGTCTCCACAGGTCCTTGCGGTACTTGATTACTTACATTACTTACATTACAGATATACATCTGGAAGGCAAACGAGCAAGTGGGTCTCCTGATGGTAAGAGATCACCACCGCCCATAAACATCTGCAACACCAGGGGTATTGCAGATGCGTTGCCAACCTAGAGGCCTAAGATTAGATACCTCAAGTGCCAGTAATTTCACCGGCTGTCTTACTCTCCACGCCGAAACACAACAGTGCAAGCACTGCTGCTTCACGGCAGGATTAGCGAGCAAGATGGTGGTAGCAATCCGGGCGGACCTTGCACAAGGTCCTACCACCTGCAAAATCCTTGCTAACTTGTTCTAGTTTTTTGATTTTCGGCCGCAAATGTTACAAGTATGTATTATGATGATACCTACTTCATAATACTACTAGATGCATGTGTTTACATTTAATTGACGTGGGAATATACAAAACTATTGCTTACATAAGAAGTAACTATTGTTAAATAATAAACGTAAGTGACCATAAACAAATTCGAATTATGAATTGAATATTATTTTAATACCGACGAATGGGCCGTGACGGTGCGCAGGCGCAGCCCAAATGAAACATAAATCATTTTCAACCAAGCTGCACCACAATAGGGTTCAATTTTAAATCATACATAATGAGGTTTTTGCAGTAGATAAAAAGATGTTTGCAACATCTCGTCTAACCATCTTTCAAAATACTGTAACGTTGCTTGTTTTTGTGAAGTCAGGTTCACTTCAGGTCAATGGCAGAAACTGTTGGAACCAAGTGGCTATTATAAAGTAAGAATTTTATCTTAAAATGGTAAAAATTTGAACGTAATAGAAATAGAAAATAGAAATAGAAATAGAAATATTTATTCGCTATTCGCACAAAACATAATAAAAATACATTAAAGAAAGAAAAAAACATGCGAACTCGCGAAGCGGTCCCAGCTCAGCATAGTGTTGGCCGGGTAGTCACACCGACTAAATTATAGAACAAAACAAGGGGGATTTTTTTATGGCGAAGACCAAAATGTGGCAATGATCTTTCTTCTCGTCCGCTCCAAGACATGGGGTGTCGTTAAATCACCAAATAAATAAAGTCAGCGCATCGCCAGGGCCGTCTTACACCTATTAGAGGCCGTTAACAGAGAGATCTCTAGAGAGAACTTTACTTACCTACAAATTGATCATTTATTTTAGTGCTAGTAGTCGAGTTGCTATTCCAGTGGTTTCACAAAAAATATTATCGTGGTCTTCATTTAACGGTGCACGATGAATACTCGTGCCAAATTGTGTGCAAATATCTAGACTTTTTCGTGTAGATCACAATTTTGTGCCAATCTCGGAAATTCAAATCTCTTTACCAAATTTCATTTAGGTAATGTTTAAAGTGACTTACTTAAAGATTAAATGAAATTTGGTGCGTAGTGTAGTAGGTAGGTATGTCAAGAATAGTTTATAGAATATTTAAGGAAAAGTAATTATTCATCAAAAAAGCCGTGGTGGCCTAGCGGTTTGACCTATCGCCTCTCAAACAGAGGGTCGTGGGTTCAAACCCTGGCTCGCACCTCTGAGTTTTTCCAAATTCATGTGCGGAATTACATTTGAAATTTACCACGAGCTTTGCGGTGAAGGAAAACATCGTGAGGAAACCTGTACAAACCTGCGAAGAAATTCAATTGAGCGTGTGAAGTTCCCAATCCGCACTGGGCCCGCGTGGGAACTATAGCCCAAGCCCTCTTGTTCTGAGAGGAGGCCTGTGCCCAGCAGTGGGACGTATATAGGCTGGGATGATGATGATGATGAATTATTCATCAGACAAAAGCATCTCATCTTATAAGGAGTTTATAAATAAAAAGCCAAGCGCCTAACTATATTGCTATAGCAAAACTGATTATTACTGCGATGTTGTTGTTTATAAAATGAGAGGCGTTTGTAAAAGAACAAAAAAAGAAATGTTATATAACATTATAATTTATACATATCCTATAGGAGCCTTGATAGAGTGTATGTTATGGGTGTCTATGGGTGGCGGTGATTGCTTTCCATCAGGTGACCCGCCTGCTCGTTTTACCCATTATTATATAAAAAATGTAGAATCACACCAGCTTTTACCCTGGACCAATTTTAGCGTGCAAATAAATGAAAAGACACCCATCTTTATATCTTAAGCTTTTTGATTTATAATTTCATCCCTAGAGTGGTTGCGTTTCTAAAACGATTGATGACATCCACTTTTATTTACGATAGATAGCTGAACTTACAAATCTGTACTCCAGCTGTTTCAATTCAAATAAGAGACGGTTCATTTTAACCCCCGACGCAAAAGGAGGGGTGTTATAAGTTTGACCGCTATGTGTGTCTGTCTGTGGCACCGTAGCTCTTAAACGGGTGGACCGATTTGAAAGCGGTTTTTTTTATTTAAAAGCAGGTTTTCTAGCGATGGTTTATAGACATGTTTCATCAAAATCGGTATAGCCGTTTTTGAGATATTGATCTTTGAAGTGACAAAGTCGGGGGTTTCCAACTTTTAGTTGGTTAGGTTATTAAGGACGTCTTGTAGGCTTTTTAAAATCTCGATTTAAGGTTTAAACTGACAGTTCTTGTATGGATCTGACAGGACTTAAGATCAAGTTTAAGTAAACCTAGATTAAGAAGCCTGCAAGTGCACGTAAGTCGTGCGTTTAATATTAGGTAAGAACACCTAATTTGTACTGGGACTGACTTACCATATTGTGCTTGATTTGCAATGCCTCCGTAAAGGAAAATACAAAATACCTAAGTACGTGTTGATATAAAGACGTAGTTAGAAACAGCGACGCGACACACCGGGGCACCGTGAAGCACAGTTTAGGAGCCTCTTTCTACGCTATTACTGTAGGTAATAGAAAGCATTTTGAATTGTTGCTATGAAAATTACAATGCTTGCAATGATAGAACAGTGCCACACGGCGGCCACGCCGTACAAAATACGCGTACTTGAATCTACATAGGCACGACGATGTCTGTACACGCGTCAATGTGTGCGTAAGATGCACAGGGCTGATTAACGCAAAACCCTAATGAGTGCTACCAATGACATTTAAGTTTACTAATGACATATGTAGGTATGGCTTAGATAGTGCAAATCAATGTAATCGTTAATCTTACCTATTTTTTTAATCCTAATTAAAATGTGTCTGTTATTATCAACTACAATAGATATACGAGTACAAACTTAAACGAAATATTCGGTAGGTAGTTATTTCATGGAATAATCGCGATAATTTCAGAAATCATTATTTATTTAGAAAAAGGAAGTACTTAGTGCCGTGCGGCCGACATAAATCCCGTTGCGCACCCGACTGCTTTCCTGCGGTTTTCCTGCAATCTGCGCTTGAGGGGTGGAGTAACTCGAACCGGTGCGGGGCGGAGCGTGGCCATTCTGTACGTTAGTACTATTATATATTCTGTGACAGTGCGTAAAATACAACAACACAACATGCGACTACCCACTGTGTACACGCCTCATCAGTGTCCAACACTACCATATCACATCATGCAACAATCACTACACCATATGCCATCATGCCTCTTACGTATCAGCGCGTCTCGTAGCGCGGTGGCGAGTGCTGTCAACGTGTTGCGTAGACCTGGATGGTGACGCTCGAACATGCCTACATCTAGAACGGTGATGGTGATAAAGTAGGCTAGAAGATCGTTTCTGTACGATATTAAGTAAATTAAGGATATGACTCTAGATGATCATTTAGGATAGAAAGCACACATTAAGGTTTAAATGTAGTACAATTTTGCGCAAGATGGTATGAGGGCTCTCTTCTTCTTCAGCCTCCTTCAGCTTATGCCATCTGTTCCGGTCTTGAGCAGTTTCCAACCACTTAGTTGGCGCCAGTCACCAACGCATTTGCGGTCTTCCTCTCGGGCGTGGCTGAATGAGGGCTATCGCGTATGAATTCGCCGCTAGAGGCGCTAGTGTAGCATGAGGTCTCCAAAATGTCAGATTTCATAATTTTTGGGTGAGCTACGCGGGTTTATAATTAGAGTAATTTTGTGAATGTTTTGCATTACCTGAAATTAATTATGGCAATTATTCGTTACGGGGCAATGAAATGTATGTGTTTTGAGACAGTTTTGTCTTTCGGAAACTTTTGTGCTTCCTTTTTATCCGGACAAAACGGGACTACGCGACACTGTGGTTGCTTAATATTTTTATGGTAGGTACGGTTTTAAGATGTATTAAATATGATTTTAATCTAAACTTTGTTTTCACGCCCGTAATAACAGACTTTGAAAGCCACACTTAAAAACCTCACGCAACAGTGGCGCCATCTAGTAAGACAAAAAACGATAGCCCTCATTAACTACTACCAATGATTGTCATTATTATAATAAATATTATTAAGCTCGATCTATTACTACACTCGCTACGAAACAGACCTATCTTATTGAATAGCAAAATTTACAAAAGTCTACGACTTCCTTGATGTTAGTAGTCGGATTTGGCTCCTTCTGCTCACAACTTCCGCGGTCACTGGGAGCGATAGATGAATGCCGTGCCGTACTTTATCTGGGTACCGTAAAGCGATTCAACTCTCGAATCTTCGATACTACCAAAGTCAACAAATTTCTCCATAAACTTAAACTAGTAACAATGCTATGAAGACGGCCATACACACCTGGTGGCACAAAATACGCGGTGGTTGGAACACTCCCCGGCTTTACCTATTCACCGCCCTCTTGCAGCGTCAGTGTGGCGACGACAGTCTATCTGTGCTCCGAGCTCCTGTTTTAAATGGAAAAGCAGAAGGTAGGCAGTACTTACAAGCAGGATGGTCGTACAGTGGTGCTACGCTAGCGGCTTCCAAAGGCCCCCCCGCCAGCCTGGCAGAAAGGGCCTCCAAGAACTCTCGCACCGACCGCAGCTCGCGCCCTGCCTCCGCAGGCCCCGGGCTCTCGAGCTCACATTCCTCCTCTGAAAAGATGAGAATATTTTGATTTACAGCTAAGATGCGTGGGAATCCCCAACAATACGAGTACAATACGATATAAATATACGACTCAAATGTTGATGATGTATACATTCGAAAATTATGTATATTGTTTTGGACTAATTTGGATTTTCTGATATATTTACTTTAATTTCTAACATAACAATTAAATTTAAGTAGGTTTATATATATTAATGTTTTAATTAAACAAATACTTGTGCGCCTACCGGCAAAACATAGAGAATCCCTTAAATCTTAAAAATCTCTGTAACTTACCTATTATGTTATACAACTAAATCATTAATTCATTCAGTTTTTATTGTACTCCACAAATAGTATAAGCGATACATAAAACAGGTAGGTATACAGAAACACACATTACATTATCATTTCAAACACAACATTGTCATTTCAAAGCTCAGTATTTAAAAAAAATAGCTGAACCAATTTTAATGAAAAATAGCTTAGAATCACCGCAACGAAACTTTTTTTACATAAATCTGACCCGTGATTGACCTCTATATCACCTGATGAAAAGTCCAGATGGGGTCAAACTCGCTTTCACGTGAAAACCGCATCCAAAATCCGTCAAACTTACAACAGCCCACTTTTGGATCAAGGGTTTAAAAAAAAGCAGATATAAATCAAATTTTGTATGTATCTATGTGTACCTTCCTACCAAACTATTTGGTGCCGTCCTTCTCTTTTTTCATCATGTCCTTCATGTTTTGCTCGTCCATTTAGGTCTTTAAAAATAAAAATAAAACCAATTATGAAAATGTATCCCGAAGTATTTTCTGCAGGTGGTGTGCAAGGTCCGCCCGGATTGCTACCACCATCTTGCTCGCTAATCCTGCCGTGAAGCAGCAGTGCTTGCACTGTTGTGTTTCGGCGTGGAGAGTAAGACAGCCGGTGAAATTACTGGCACGTGAGGTATCCCATCTTAGGCCTCTAGGTTGGCAACGCGTCTGCAATACCCCTCGTGCTGTAGATGTTTATGGGCGGTGGTGATCTCTTACCATCAGGAGACCCACTTGCTCGTTTTCCATCAGTCGAATAAAAAAAAACTTTTTTTCAAACACTCGGTCTCCACTTGTGAGTGATCCAACTTCACTAGGACAGTAGGTATTGCGAGTACTAACCGATCTGCTCCAGTTTGTCGGTGCTGATGGACCAGGGCATGAGGCTGGCGGCTCGCTGGACCTGCCGGAGGAACCACGCGCCCGACTCAAACTTCACCGCCGGCCTGGAATTAAAAAAGGGAGAGCTATTCAATGTTTATTTTTGTACTGTTTCCTTCTAATGTATTTTTTTTCTGTGTATCGAGTATGTACAGTCAATTGCAAAGATATCGACACGGCCAAAATTACAAAAATATGTATACACGATTTTAATGTTAAGTGCTTAAAGTCGTGTATACATATTTTTGCAACTTTGGCCGTGTCGATATCTTTGCACTTGACTGTAGGTATAAATAAATATTTTTCTGTCATATAGAACGATACGATACTTTATTGATCACCGCAAGCAATAAAGACCAATCTTATCTGACAACATATCTCCATATGGCGTCAGTATCGTGAGATCCGATTGGTTGGTTAGTTATTAAATCAATCACAAACTTAGCATAAATGTCAAAGATGTCAACCGGCACATCATGAATCATGAGATGCATCAAAAGTCAAAAAGTCTAAAGTATTTATTTGCCAGAATACAGTACAGGAAGGTCTTATTTTATATTTTTGTTTCAGTGTATTCAGCCTGCATGCAGGCGTGCAAATATTCTGTTGAGAGGCGAATAATTATTTTTCACTTCTCATGCTCTAAAAGTAGTCAATATAGCCTTACGAGGCAGGAGTAAAGTGAGTACTTTAGTCCCTAGGGAGTAAAAGCAATTTTTTTTTATTTACTTCGAGTGAATTAGATAAACTCAAACAGCCAGTACTTGCTTAGTTTTTGGCATAAAATAAGATTGTGTGTGGACCATTTTCATGACGAAAATGTTACGTTCTTAGTCTACGTGGTCTTAGTTCTATGCTTTTTCCGCATAGTGGCGTCATTCTATTTATTCCAGTTTGTGTATGGACATTTTGCCGATGCGGTTTTGTTATATTTGTGCCTGGTTGGAATAAAATATTTACCGCGAAAACTTTGAAATTGTTGTAGAACGTAAATCATAAACGATTAAAATAACTTGATTATTCTCACAATGTCGTCAAGTGGTAGTGAAAATTACGATGTCGAGCAAAGAGCAAAAGACATAATTGATAATCTTTGCCACCGAAATCTAGAAAGATTTATTTAAAAACCTATGAAAGTTTTATGACTGGAGGAATAAGTAACGCAATAATTCTTTCACAGAAATGACTATTTTTTTCTCGCAATCGAAGTGAAAAATAGAGTTTTCACCTCGAGACTAAAAGTCAATATAAACCCTCGGATAAATAGACACCCTCGCTAAAGCTCGGGTGGCTAACCACCTCGGGTATATATGGCTTAGTTTAGTCCCTCGATAAAAAATATACTCTTATTTTATCATCTTTGACATTCACGATCCTAGCGCCAATTTAGCATGTCAAATCTTCATCAACAGTCAGACAGTATGTGTGAAGAGCTGCGCTGCTCAGGGTTATTTGATTCTTGTCATCAGGTAAAGCATTTGCAACTCTGTGGTGGTACGTATGAGTACAGTCACCAGCACCAATATCTGATACAACAAGCGTGCATAAATATCTGATACGACTCTATTTCTAGGGCCGGAAGGACGTGTCAGATATTTTTGCACGCTCCGCTGTGGCAGATATTAATGCTGGTGACTGTACACCTAAAAACAATTACTTTATTCATCCGCGACCTTTATGATAGCGACGTTTGTGCAACAAATGTGTGATCATGTAGCTTCTCCACCTCCACGATTTAAGAACACACACATGTCATATAACAGCAGTAACAGCAAACGTATTTGTTTAACAGCTTACCTGATAACATCCGCCTAGAAACTGCAAAAAATAAATTTAAAAAGGCCTTAAGTATTTGTAGAAACTCTTCCATAATCAAGTTGTAACAAAATTATAATGTTTACGTAAGAATAAATTATACTTACATTATTTTATATTTTATAGAGACTGTATCCTGCAACAAACTGTGTGTTTTGCAGGGCTATGTACAAAAAACCTATGTAAAAATTATGTCAAATAAATACTTTTTCATTCATTAATTCAAAGCCATCCTCACCACGTCACCTGACACGTTTCTAACTCAAGCAAGGCCCACCTGCATTGCTACCACCATCTTGCTCGCTAATCCTGCCGTGAAGCAGCAGTGCTTGCACTGATGTGTTTCAGAGTGGAGACTAAGACAGCCGGTGAAATTGGCACTTAAGGTATCCCATAGGCCTCTAGGTTGGCAACGCATCTGCAATACCCCTGGCGTTGCAGATGTTTATGGGCGGCGGTGATCTCTTACCATCAGGAGTAGAGCCAGATAGCAGATGTTGTTGAGGGTAAGCAAAGTACGCCTCTAAATTACCTTTGACGAGGACAGATGCAAGGCACGGGCCCGCCCAGGGAGTCGCCGCCGCATCGGGGGCACACGTCGCACGCGCCGCGCAAGCTAGCCCTCGGCCTCTCGTTCCTAGAATAAAACCATCAGACATTAATACAAGATGTTAATTAAATAACTGAAAACCGGAAAGTAGTTTTCTCAGAATCGGGAGTAGAATCGATTACACTATGTTTTCATCATCATACTTCCCACTGCTGAGCACAGGCTTCCTCTCCGAATGAGAGGGCTTGGGCCGTAGTTCCCACGCGGGCCCAGTGCGGATTGGGAACTTCACACACACCATTGAATTGATCAAGGTTAAACTTTACGACACCAAAGTATCCACGGACGGGTTGAAGCATTTTGGTTTTGGATACCATGGTATCGTTGGGCTGCTTTTGGACTGTCAACTGGTTAAATATGGCAAGGTTGCATACTATTTTGATAATTGAATACTGGCCGTCTTGCTGTCAATGTGCGATTTTCTTCTAAAAACGTCAAGAGCAACACAAAAATACAAATTATGAGTGTAGAGTTAGAAATGGAGCTTCGACGACCGGATGGCTAAGTGGTTAGAGAACCTGACTACGAAGCTTGAGGTCCCGGGTTCGAATCCCGGCCGGTGCAGATATTTGTATGAATAATATTAATGTTTGTTCTCGGGTTTTGGATGTTTAATATGTATTTATCTATATATGCCTAGTGTGCATAGTACAAGCTTTGCTTGGTTTGGGACTAGGTCAATTGGTATCAAGTGTCCCATGATATTTATTTATTTATAATTACTGAATTAGCAAAACATACGAATATCTTTTAAAATAATGAAGGTAAGTATTCAAAAATAAATGCAATCAACTAAATTTAAATGAAAAAATGTTTTTGGAGTGTCTGAGGTTTTCATTTATTTAATTAACATCTTGTATATACATTAAAGGAGGCAAACGAGGGTCACCTGATGGGAAACAATCATCGCCTATGGACACCCGCAACACGAGTACCTATCACAGGTTGCCAGCCTTTTGAAAGATAGGTTCATTTTTAACCCCCGACGCAAAAAGAGTGGTGTTATAAGTTTGACTGCTGTGTGTGTCTGTGTGTCTACGTGATTTTTGGGATAGAGACAGTTTATGGGCCAGAGAGTGCCATAGGCTACTTTTTATACCGGAAAAATGCACAGCAGGGCTACTACGAAACTCGAAGTTCGTGTCGTGCGGTCCCTCTGACACTTATACTATTTAATACGAGAGCGAGAAGGACCGCACGACACGAACTTCGAGTTTCGAGTTTCGTAGTAGCCCTGCAGTTCCCGAGGGAACAGCGCGCGATAACCTTCACGCGGGTGAAGACGCGGGCAAAAGGTAGTATTTCCAAAAGTTAACGATTGCAAGAACCATGTAGTATGCAACATCTACTTGAGCTATAGCTTACAACACCCAGCAATGGCTAAAATAAAAATACCTTTCCTATTCCTTCATAGTATAATTATGACGTCATTCACAGCGGTGTAATACCGGCAGCGAGCGCACTCGACCAAATAGCCGCTATACTGCGTGAGTCAATTGGAATGTGTTTTTGTTAGGTAGGTTTGCTTTCACATTGTTTTACTGTAACGTTATTTCATCGTTACGAAAATTGACTAAGTGGCTATCTATTTGATATTTGTAAATATAAGTTTTAAGTTTAGAATAAATTAGTTTTATAGTTTTATTTCTCTTCGCTTTTGTAATGTTCTTTTTTGTATATATTGTGTGTAAATATATGCCGCAAAATTTACCAAAAGTTCGGAGTTTTATTTTTATAAGTACAAGGTAATCTTTATAAATGGGTTGTAAAAAGTTAGGTCGCATAATAATTAATATAAAGGAAAAAGTCCGAAAATCACATCTTCGCAAAAGTAATTCCATTTCACTAATATCTTTCTCTAACGTTCGTTACAGACAGTGGCTCCACCATTATTGTCTCTGGTTAATTGCACAGATTGCAACCGTGTCGGCGTCGCAGGCGCAGTCGCTTGCACAATGCACTTACTCGGAAACTGGCCGGATCATTTGCAACGGTATTTGTGCCGCCGTGGATATTCTTGTGAGAGTTATTCTGGACACACTTTTATTTCGTTTATTTTAGGATTCGATTATTAGTTTAGTTATAGTTAGTTATAATGTAAATATTGCGTTAACAACCGACATCAAAAAAGGAGGAGGTTCTTAATTCGGGTCTAAGTTTTTTACCTTGTATTTTACTGATTGCTCATGTATTTTTTACTTCAATTCTTTATTTTAGTATTATTAGAAAAAGGGTAAACAATGTTGACGTGCCTTTTCAACCGACTTCAAAAAAGGAGTGTTTTTTTTGTATGTTTGTTACGCGATAACTCCGCCAATTGTGGGCCGAATTTCAAAATTCTTTTTTAGTTCTAAAGGACATACTTCCAAAGTGGTCCCATTGACACCAAGTCAGGATCTGATCATGGAATGCTTGAGAAATTGAGGGCAACCCTCGAATTTTTAAAGCACACCTATAGCGATTTTGGCATTTTTAACACCAAGTAAAGTATTATAGAATTTTGGTACACAATTTTACTGCCGTAACAGCGTAAGTGCCATCCACGAAGACGCGTGATTTTGACAAAATTAGACATTAATGACATTGTAATAAGAACCACGGCACGCGTCATTGTGAATGACAACTATAGGTACCTATGTAAACTTTGTTCATCATCATTATCATAGCAGACACAGGACATCCACTGTTGGATATAAACCTCCCCCCCCTCACAGACCTCCAGTTGTTTCAGTTGGAAGCGGCATGTATCCATCGCAATGAGGGCTATCGTTTTTTGTCTTTCTAGATGGCGCCACTGTTGCGTGAGGTTTTAAAGTGTGGCTTTCAAAGTCTGTTATTACGGGCGTGAAAACAAAGTAGATTAAAATCATATAAATTTAATACACCTTAAAACCGTACCATAAAATATCGAGCAACCACAGTGTTGCGTAGTCCCGTTTTGTTCGAAAAAAAAAGGGAGGACAAAAGTTTCCGAAAGACAAAACTGTCAAAACACAGACATTAATTGCCCGTAACGCATAATTTCCATAATTAATTTCATGTAATGCGAAATATTCACAAAATTATTCTAATTATAAATAAACCCGCGTAGCTCACCCAAAAACTATGAGATTTGACATTTCGAAAACCTCACGCTACACTAGCGCCTCTAGCGGCGAATTCATACGCGATAGCCCTCATTGTGGAACATTGCTGTAGTGGTAAAAAGCAGCTCTACGAGTATTCATGACCCAATTAACTTAACTCAACAAACTTGAACCATCGCCACGGATTGAATTGATAATTTATTTTGTTTCACAATATGTAAATGCAGTGATTGTTCAAACTGAAATTTGTGTAAGTAAATATTTCAGATATTCATGTTATCAAAGGTTATAGACTGACACTTATCGCATTTTGGGGTTCTACACCTCAAAGTTTCCGGTCAAGCGGATCTTCGTTGAATGCGGTCAAATGAAAGAAGTTGATACTGAGGTGCTCCAGCCCAGATATCCAATCTCTAGAGATCCTATCTCAGTATTAATTCCATATGAGATCTAATTTGAGCTTTATAAAGTTGTAGTGGCAAATGGGCGGGACATATCGCTCGAAGAACAGATAACCGTTGGGGGAGAAAAGTTCTCGAGTGACGACCACGAACCGGAAGACGAGGCGTTGGTAGGCCTCCTACCAGGTGGACTGACGACATCGTGAGAGTTGCGGGAAACCGGTGGATGCAAGTGGCGAGTTGTCGTTCATTGTGGCGTTCTAAAGTCAAAGTCAAAGTCAAAGTCAAAAGTGTTTTATTTGTGAAACATAGGTGATGGCCGCATAAATACAGAGATGTTACATTTTTTTCGTGTTGCACTATGTTTTGCCAGTTGGCGTACAAAAACATTGGCTATTAAGCCAGATCTTAACCTATTATATTTATATATTGAACATTAAATTAGATAGGTATACGAGAAAAAAAAACAAATTAGACAAAAACAATTACAAACAATTTAGGTCATCATTAAGGGGGAGGCCTGTGTTCAGCAGTGGACGTCTTCCGGCAGATGATGATGATGATGATGAAAGTTGTAGACGATGACACGAGACGCATTCTATCCCGCTCTACCAAGCACTCCCAATTTCTTCAAAGCTAATTCAGTTTTTTCCTCCAAATGACCACGAAACTGAACATCCCTCGAAATGTCAACATCCACGATTCCAATGTTAACACTGGCTGTTTGGAACAAAACGCGCGGCAATATTATGGACGTCAACAAACTATAGTGAAAGGTTCACAAATCCACGTTGTGAACAAATTTTGTGCGCCGTTTTGATGTAAGGAACGTGCAGTCTATATGTCGGCGGCCGATCGTAAAATCCGCCAGATCACGAAATTCCTAGGCATATCGTGAAACGCCGCCATTTCATGATATGCCTAAACGTTGGCCAGGCATATCACGATGTGCCTGAGAAATAATACGGCAGATCGATTAGAGCAACGCATTCGACGATATTCCTAGCTCTATACCGGGCACATCGTAAAATAGTTTTTTTTTGGCCACTGGTGGCGCTGTGTATGCAATGGCGGCCGTGACCAGCTGACCGGTCGTGTTTGTTTAGCGCGTGAAAAATGTCGGCGTCGCAACAAAATGATCCTTAAACCGAAACTAGTGATTGAATTCAAAATAGAAGTGCAAAAGAAGCTTTTGAACATCAGCTCCGTTCTTTTTATGTGAATCAAACGGATTCTGTGCACAATATGAAAAAAACATGGACGTCTGCCCGTATTTTAGAGGTTAGTATTTTGTTGATAAATAAAGTATTCACTAGTTGTTATTTATTTATATAGAAAAATTTAGGTACGACGAGCGAAGCGAGGAGTGGTTAGTATTATTTGTGATCACGACGCACGAGCCGAGCGAGCGAAGCGAGCGTGCCGCGGCAGCGGCCGGCGAAGTGCCAGAACCGATATGGCGGCGTTTCATGATATGCCTAGGAATTTCATGATCTGCCTAAACTGGCCAAATCATGAAATGGCGGCATTTCACGATATGCCTAGGAATTTCGTGATCTGGCGGATTTTACGATCGGCCGCCGACATATACATAGATGTCGATGGTTATCAAGGAGTGTACCACGTATGGATGTTTCTGTAGCTTGTGTGTGTACACAATAAAATAAGTACGAGTATTATGCACCATTAACTGAGGCAAAGTTAAGAACATTTTGCACAATGATTGTGCTCGCGTGTCTTTTGGAACGCTTGCTTCACGCGCGACAAGGTGAACTAGTCAGCACGTTACAAAAACCATGTTTTTGACTTAATATTTATACATTTCATCGACTATAATGCGCACAATAAAAATAATGTAACGATAATAACAATAATACGAAATGTAATGTTACGAATAATGTAATAATGTAATGTGTGTATAATTATGATTGGTTTTTTGGAGTCTTTTTGTATTTTTTATTTCAACTCCAAATTTGTTACTTTTACGGGTATCCCGTGAAACCATATCGAAAATACAAACTGAGACTTGGATGCACAGAAAAACCAGAAAAAGAGACCAGCACTGGGAATCGAACCCAGGTCCTCAGCATTCCGTGCTGCGTGCTATAACCCCTACACCACTGCTGGACAGGAATCTAGACACTAATTTTTCCTATGCATACATATCTCAGGTTGCTTATTTCTACTTTGCTTGCTACTTAAGCAGCAGCATTAGCGACATCTATGTTGCTGCGTTTGTATTTTGGATGTGTGTATAATGTTGTATTTATTTTCTCTCTTTTGAGTATTTCTGTTTTGTCTCTTTACCGCACGTAATTTTCACTGTCTGCTTATCCTCTATATGTCCAAGTGTTTTCTCCTAATTAAGTTGGCTGGAAGAGATCCCTTTTTAGGGATAAGCTCGCCTTTGTTCTCCTCTCTGTGTATTTGTATTTTTATTTTTATGTGCAATAAAGAGTTTACATACATACATACATACAATAATAAAATTCAATAACAACTTAACAGACTTTCTGAGTTGCTTATTAAAATGGTGTTGTTTTGTTGAAAAAATCCATTACCACAGTAAAATATTATGAAGGTCTGTGAACAGTGCTGGTTAATAACGATAAATCTTACCGGTGTCTTAAAACGAATCTTTTGGGTAAACAGATGTCAAGAGAAACGTATCTTTTGGCACATCGATGCTACAAAGTAATGTTTTGACGTATACGTACGCATGACATGAGAAACTGATTTTTTAAGCATTGCTACAGTTGAGATGACAAAGGGATCTATTGGCGGATGCTATCAGAAATGGATTTTTCGACACGGATTCTACGAGAAACGGGTTTTTGGGCCGTTTAAAGAAACTGTTATTTCGGAACGAGTGTTATGGGAATAGATGTTTATTTATTTATTTAATAGACACACCAACAAAGTACAGAGCAATTACATTTACCTTTTGCAATTACATTTGTAAATGTAATCGCTCTGTGTACTTTGTTGGTGTGTCTATTAAAATTAATATTACCTCGCCTAGCCCATACCTCAATGACAGGCATGCAACAACATTTACCCTGAGAAATGAATGGACAGTAAACAACATCACATTAACAATACACAACTAAAAACAAAATGTATAAACAGATACAACTATTATTTAATATTACTAACTGGTGATTTGATTGGTAGAAGCATTTTACGCCTCCAACTAGTAACATTATCGGAGTAGACGTCAAGGTTGTATATTTTCTGATGTTCATTGTAAGGTGATCGTGACGGTCTAATATTGACTCTCGGGACGGCAAAACTTAGGTTTTCCAGGATACCACTTTCTTGGATATCACCATTTATTATTTTATGAAGCAGAACAAGATCCAAGTATTCCCTTCTTGGCTGGAGAGAACGCAGCCAAAATGCTCAAGCCTGCCAGCATAACTTGTGCGCTTTCCGATGCCTTTAGTGTTGTCTTAAGCCAGGGTTACTCAAAGTGGGGTACGCGAACCCCTACGCTATTCGACGGTAGGGGGTTCGCGACAAGGTTTACGTGACTCCAAAAACCACCAGGCTGCAAGACTAGCAAGATGATTAAGATTGGTTTTTGGAGTCTTTTTGTTTTTTCTATTTCAACTCCAAATTTGTTATTTATTTGTTGTTGTTTGTTTCAGTTTGTATTTTCGTCGGCAAGATGATTCTTACCTATATTTGTTACCTTTTATTGAAATAAATAATATAGGTACATTATATTATGATGATGATTGAAATAAACATAACCTTAGTTTCTCCAACAGTCAATTTTAGTAGGTAGGGGTTCGCTGTCGTCTAGAAACTTTAACAGGGGTACGTGGAGCCATAAGTTTGAGAAACCCTGTCTTAAGCCATATATCGAGTAAAGGAGCGCTGTAACTTTTCTAGGCGATCAATATGGACCTGGTATGAAGGATTCCACACCTGACTACAGTACTCAAGGCGTGAACGTACGAGAGTATTGTAAAGGGTTGCAAATGTCTTAGGGCGCTTTAGGAAAGGATGTTTTGGGAAACAGATAGCATACGAAAACTATGTCACTATTATACGTACTTTGGTAATATTTTGTTTTCCATTTACTACACTACTATACTACACTATACTATGCTACGAGTGAATTTGTTTTGTGAGAAAGGGAAACAAGATAAAATAACAAAACAAAAGATAGGAATACTGGTTTATTATGTAAATCAGCTCATTTGCTCAAATAACCTTTGGGTGTAAGCCAAAGAGAGTAAATTAATGTGTTTATATCAATGGCAGTTGTATGACGATGTTTGGAAGCGATTCGAATAGGATATTATTATACAAAAAGTTTTTATACAAAATTAACCCAGACAATATCTATCCCAGAAAAAAACCCAAGAAATATAATCCCATAATATAATAATGTTTTTTAATTTTTTATCAAATATTTCCGTACACTTACCTTATCTTTTATTTATTTTTATTCAAACAAAAACACCTTTTAAGTATTTCAACTTTAGCAATCCACTCATGTGCCTTCTATTCATGCACGCACCCGCCGCACGCACACAGATAATTTAAGGAGGATTAAGTTTTCTTTAGTCAGGGCTGCGCTGCTGTCGGTGCCGTACGTTTCGATTTTAGCTCGCTCGTCTTGCGCTCGCTTCGCGAGATGATCACCATTTACATTCCCGTACTCGTACTTACGTATTTTTTGTATTAGGTATAGTTGTAAATTAGAAGTATATAAGTGTAGTGTAATAGTTTTGTGCAAGGACACATAAAAAGATAATAGATACCTACCTATCTATAAACTTTTTTTTATTATTTATGTAATAAAAAAAAATGAATCCCTATTTCCCTTGGTCACGGCATCAAGCGTGAACGGCTGGACCGATTTCGCTAATTCTTTTTTTGTTGTTTTTGCTATTGTCAGGAAAAGGTTCTTATAAAAGAAGATTTAAAAAAAAAATAAACTATACGGGGGCGAAGCCGCGGGCAACAGCTAGTATAGTTATAGTATTATGTGTAGGTAAACATGAGTAGTATGTACCTACACAGTCGCCATCACCATTCCGGCGAATTTATAAATAATATTTTTAAATTTAGTATAATAATAATAATAATAATATAACGACATAGAATCTGTCTGGTTTCTCTAGACACAGACATAAGAAAATTTTAAGTTAACTTGCGTACTAAAAACTTGCTTTTATTTATTTTCTTGTCATACACTTGTAATTGTGTACCCACTATAAAACTGTTTTTGCGAATAGCGAATAAATTATTCTTATATTTATTCTTAAAATTACTTGCCGGTAGGTAATAAATCTAAAATAGACGTCGACAACCCTAAGCCTCCGCGCCGGTGTAGGCAGTTAAGTCTCCTAAAGGGTCGGAGTGGACTTACTTCCCTTTTACTATGTTATTAGCGTGATAAGTCCCGATTGTGGTATTAAATATAAAGGTATCTACCCACTACACCGTATCATACCATGAACGTAATAGCAACGTGTCAGGAACGAAATGTTAAGCGCATACAATTTTTTTTATCCTACTAATATTATAAATGTGAAATTTTGTGAGTGAGTGAGTGAGTATGTTTGTTACTTCTTCACGCTGAAACGGCTGGACGGATTTGGATGAAATTTGGCTAAAAGTTAGTTTATAACCTGGATTAAAACATAGAATACTTTTTATCCCGATACTCCCACGGGATAGGGATAAAATCTCTAAATAATAACCGCTAGGGTTAGAGTCATGAAGTTTGGTATGTATGTAGGTAGCTGAACATCTGGAATAAAACATAGGCTACTTTTTATCCCGATGTTCCCACGGGAACAACCGCTGGGTTTAGAGTCATGAAATTTGGCATGAGTGTATTTATTTAACGTCAATGAAAACCACGATGTAATTTTAGGGAATTCCCACGAGCATTTAATAAATTCCCGGAATTTCAATTCAACTGCTGTATCTAATGATTTACGCGTGCGAAGCCGCGGGTAAACGCTAGTTCAAGATATTTTAATAGCTGACATAATAATTATGATCAGCGAGCGAATATCGCGAACGATTTATCTGTCGCTGATAAATGACACGCGACGGCGACTGTTGGTTAGGAAACGTGCTTGTGGCATAGTCTCATACTTTTTACCCGACTGCGAAGAAGGCTCATGGTATGTGTATGATATACGGTAGAGACCTTAACACTCAAACAAACAATGTATCAATAACTACGCACAAGCAAACGCATCGTAAAGCTGGCCATGAATAACAAAACCCGCTCGGCCCATTCACATGCGTTTGCGCAAGTAACCTTTCAAGGACGGCCCGCGACCTTGAACCGGCCCACAATGTTCATTGAGACATTGACGCTGTCTCATATAGAAAGGGAATTCTACTACCGTCGAGAAGGGTTGTATTACCTATGATTTTGACGACCGGATGGCTAAGTGGTTAGAGAACCTGACTATGAAGCTTGAGGTCCTGGGTTCGAATCCCGGCCGGGGCAGATATTTGTGTGAATAACACGAATGTTTGTTCTCGGGTCTTGGGTGTTTAATATGTATTTAAGTATGTATTTATCTATATAAATATGTTTATCCGTTGCCTAGTATCCATAGTACAAGCTTTGCTTAGTTTGGGACTAGGTCAATTGGTGTCAAGTGTCCCATGATATTTATTTATTTATTTTATTTATTTATTTATGATTGGTCAATTTTGGGATTATCCGCTGTAAGTACTTAGTTCTTTTACTATGATTTACGGTCAAGGAAACTGAATCAAGTACCAGGGTAGAACCTTTGTGCTACTAATGTCATGTTCACATCCTAATACATTTGCCAAAGTAATCACAGCGAAATTGATTATGAAAAGGTTGGTATGTGTTTCAGTTTCCTTGTAGTGTGAATAATTCCGATGTTTCACGTTGCTACTCCACTCTGCCATGGTATAGGTAGTGCCACGAGAGTTGAAGTCAATGATTACACACACAGCTACATGAAGAACTTGATTGCATAAAAGGAGAATGAATTAAATTAATGAGTAATGTCAAAATACCGCTGTCATTCATGAAAAAGATTCCTCGCCCATTATTAGTGGAATGGCAGCCTAATGGACGGATTTTTTTATCCAGGATACTATCCAATTCTTCTGAGTCTCCATGGAATCATCTATGACAGCTATATTAACATGTGGCCAGTTAAGCTTCTATTATGTGTTTACCGCGAGGCACGATGTTATCAACAGTGGAAATTTTGCGTGCGTTGTAGTGGACCGACAATAATTCTTGTTTCGCTATTTTTATTGTTACCGATTGTGCATTATTTTGTGTGTAGGTACTTGTTATAAGCTATTTTTCTCCCTAAGTCAATTTAATATTTAAGTTTAGTTTTAGATGAGGGCTAAGGTTCTGGTAGAATATAAGTGGTGCAAAGCAATTCGTAACTTTGTCTCAAACCAACTGCCCTTTTTGTGTCCATTATTCTCGTAAATAGAGTTTAAATGGTTTTTCAATTGGAATCATGTTAAATATTAGGACATGTTTTTTTCCACTGGATGGCAAACGAGCAAGTGGGTCTCCTGGTGGTAAGAGATCACCACCGCCCATAGACACCTGCAACACCAGGGGGATTGCAGATGCGTTGCCAACCTAGCGGCCTAAGATGGGATGCCTCAAGTCATCACGTGCCAGTAATTTCACCGGCTGTCTTACTCTCCACGCCGAAACACAACAGTGCAAGCATGTTGCTTCACGGCAGGATTAGCGAGCAAGACGGTGGTAGCAATCCGGGCGGACCTTACCTGTGACAAAAAAATGACAAAATGACATTTTCTTTCTTTCGATCAACAATTCTGATTTTTAACGCTGTTGAGAATCAATACTTTGGCCTGTTGTACTATACGATCGTTTGACACGCTATATATTCTAAGCCCAAAGTTAATAGGAATAAAAAGTTTAATTTGTAATGCTATAATAATATCTAATTTGTACGAATATTTGAGCCAATCAAAGATTTCTTGAGCCTTCATCCACTTTATCAACTTATCATTATAACATTATATTTATTATCACTATTGCACATCACATTACATCACAACAATCACATCATTCTTCATCCAAGTCGAACCACATGGAAGTGACACTCCTCCCACGTTCGCTCCTGGCCTGTTCCTCCGTGATGATCCTAAGAACTACCACCTCCATCATGCAGAGAGCGAAGAATATCAGGAATATGGCGAAGTTAGAGCCCTGGTGGTGGAATTGGAAGGAGCTGGGGATGGGGCCCGGCGGCGGCCATGCTGCGACCCCATGGGTGAAAAGACTTGACACACTTGATAGACCCATCCTTGGTTTCACATCGCTTCTCAATGTGGTTAGCGTTTGCTGAATTTTATATTTATCTTAGATTTCCAGAATTAATTTTCTAATATTTCTTGAATGCACAGGATGCCTTACCAAAGATAGAAATACTCGTATGCTGAGCTGATTGGCAACTTTCATTAGTTGGAGAGGCACCATATGAAGAAGTATTATGCTTGTAGCCTGAGAAAATTGCTTCCTTATCCGTTGTTACTTTTGCAGTTACTCAGATGTTTTATCGTCTTTTGTTGTTTCGTTTTCTGCTGGCAATTGTTTTTAAACTGTACTCGACTGTCGATTGTTTTTTATTTCGATTCGATGTTTGTGTTCGACTCGATCTTGTTCCGTATCCGATTGACCGATATCGTTTATCGTTATCGCACGTGCATTTCGTGCGGCTGTTTATTTAGAACTACTGAGCGTTTTCAGAGTAGTTGCGCGCTCAGTTGTTGCAACCTATCTTATGAAATATGAAACGTTTGGTTAGATTCCTTCGTTGGGAAATGGTTGAAATGTGAACGCAACGCGTTTTGCGGTCAAGGACGTCGGCCAGTGATTGACCTTTGCGGATCGATCGCGTTGTTGAAGCGATTTTGTTTTGGTAAAGAAAGTAATTAATCATGTGTGTTTAAAGGGTATACATAATTAACTCGCATAATTGTTGAAAATAATAATGTTCTTACCTAACGTTTGTCAAAATGTATTGTTTGCCATTATTTTTTTGCCAGAAAAGTTATGACAATCATCACCATTATTACTTTAAAAAATTATGCGACTTTTTTGAGACTGAGTGCATAATTGAAAATAGGATTTGATCATATTAGTTCAAAAACATGACCTACTAGCTGTTGCCCGCGACTTTGTCTACGAAGAATACGTTTATCACACATCTAATTTTCGGGATATAATGTATCTGTTCCGGTCTTCTAATATAATGATGTATGCCAAATGTCATGGCATTTGGTTCGATAATTAAGGCGTGAAAGAGAAACAAACAAATTCACTTTCGCATTCATAATATCAACAAGTATTAGTATGCAGGTTCACAGATAGATGCATGCCCTCGAGGGAACCACTTTTAAAATAATAGTAAATCATGACGCGATGTTAAACCTTGTGAGCTGCGCTAACAAGCTTCAGCTACACGACATATTATTATATTAAATGTATAGATCTTTAAGACATTATTGCATTAAGAGCGTTTATACCTGCTGAGCTGGTCACGTTGCATTTTTGATAGTTTTTCTCGATTATTCCATAAAAATTTAATGAAAATTAATAATGTTGTCTGATAGAACACTTCTTAATATATGAGTTAATGTGTCTACTTCAATAATTATAGATAGACTTTTATATTTCTTAAAAACGAATTAATGTTTATGACCGGTTTTTAAAGAAAATAAAAGTCTATAACGAATAATTATTGGAGTTAGACACATTAACTTATATATTAAAAAGTGTTCTATCAGACAACATTATTAATTTTCATTCAATTTTTATGGAATAATCGAGAAAAACTAACAAAAATGCAACGTTGCCAGTTCAGCAGGTATAAACGCTCAAAGCACACACCCTTACTAGGACAATAATTGTAACACAAAAACGAAAAACGATAAATAATTTTCTATTCTATTCTATTTTATTCATAAATGATCACACACTGTAAATTTTGCTTAGGAGAGGGGCTCTGCTAACACTGGATATTTCTTGATACCTACAGATTCGTATAGATCAATCGATGCACGAGTCCGGCTCACACTTGGCCAGTTTTTAAATTTAAACCAGTGATCTTGGCGCAAGATCGACAGTCGCTTGTTTTTCCTTATTGTTAATCTCTTGAGTTGCGAAAGCAGCTCACGCGGCCCATTAGGTGGAGTTAACACGTAACGTTGGACCTTCGGAGCCTTGATTACTACGCCCAATGGAACTGCCGTGGAGAATTGGAATACACTTATTTCAATTCAAATTTAGCATACCTAGAAGTTTTTAATACGTTTATATTAGTTTCACTTATGGCTATGGTGTGTAGGTAACAGAATATTTGAGCTGGATTTTTATCCACTTCTTATTGTAGTGTTCTTGTTGGGTCTGGATAACATCGGTCTGGGGATAGCTTTGAGGTTAGGTTAGAGTAATGACGAAGCATGTTGCAGATTTACAATTTGTTTTGTTGACGAAGCCTGTTGCGGATATTATGTTGTTTAGAATGAATTAAAGGAATTATTGGGTAGTCCATCATCATCGACTTTAAATATAAAGGCGGGCACAGCTCTTTTACATCATAGTGGGACGTTTTAACAAACATACATCTAAACATACATGGGCTTCTTTTTTTATAATGAATGGCTTCTGGAAAATTTTGCCAGCTAGGTTGATCGGCTTCCTTGTTATACAAAAAAGTTTGGTAAAAAACGTCACAATAGACAACATGTCAAGACTTCAAAGTCAAGTGGGTTTTGTTAACAAACGACCACAAAAGACTTTTTGTTAGCTGTTAAAATCAGCAACATCAACATGTTTATCAACGTAGTGTACAAAGATGCGCCGGAGTTATCAACGTCCATACTTCGACGGAGTTCCTCTGAAATGGATCTGTCACTGGAGAAGACTTTGCTGGTGAACCCTAACTGCCCTGTAAACACTTTTTCCTTGTCAGAGCTGGGCTATGAGCTAGTCGATATGAGTGCGAAGGGCGATAATAGAGAGAGAGAGAGATCTCGCCGGCAGTGTGAACAGCCAGCGAACAGATTAAACGCCAAGAAGCCGAGAACACCTAACGGCTGTATGACGAAATAATGCCAGCACCAAACGTCTCTCTCAACACGACCGGCAACAGGTTCTTCTGGGTCAACGGTTGTAATAGATTTGACCAAGGACACTACTTTTGAGTCTAGATCAGTGAATTTTGAAAGTCATAATAAATTAAAAAAATATCTTAAGTTAAACAGGTTCATAAGAAGATCAAAAAGACTATATAAACAAGATCTCAGTGTTCATAAAATACAATTTTGTATAAAAATCGTATAAGTATCTTAAACGAACTAAAAACATGTAATGAAAAATTACAACACATTAGGTAGAGGTACGCTTATGTACAGACACGCCCGGGCTACGGGAAGAAATAAACCGGTTGAATGTTCCCTAAGGGACTTGACTAGCAAATACGAATTATGTCAAAATCAAATTAGCGAACACATTTTGGCCGCGAACGAGCTTGTTGAATTATGATTTATCAACTACATTATGTGCATCTCTTTTACTGACACAGGATTATCTATTGTTCTTTTCTTGAGCGAGAAAATAGTTAATAGTTAATCGTTTCTTCGAAATGTGACAAGTGCCATTGGGTCTTCTATTTTCTTCACTACGATAAAATCTTTGTTCTCAGGTGCGCATAATGCTCGAGTATATCCGCAAGAAGTGCAAGCTGGGAACCTTCACATCCTTCGACCTGTGCGACGACAGTGGTGCCCTCATGGGGCTGTTCCAACTGAAGACTTATGCCTATGCTACGGAGCAGTTCGAGCACAAGAAGACATATTACGTCATCGTCCTGAAGACGGTATTTGAATGAGCACAGAACTAGTAATAGGACAATGTCATGCAAACAAAAGCGTGAAGCGTCAACATGGCTAAAAACTATTTGCGATTGTGGTACAGTCGAGCGAGTTCATAAACTTGTAAGCGAAATTTCGATCAAAAATATCTGAACACGACTCTATTGTTAACGACGTAGAAGCGTGTTCAGATATTTTTGATCAAATGTTTGCCCACAATTTTATAAACTCGACTGTACAGTGTACTTCCTAGATGTTAGACAACATTTACCGTCATCCATCCCAGCCTATATACGTCCACTGCTGGCACAGGCCTCCTCTCAGACAAGAGGGCTTGGGCCATAGCATGTAAAGATGCAAACACAACGTATGCACGCCACACCTACAATCTTTCGCATTTAGAATAAGAATTTACGATTATCCTCACTTTGACACTCCGCAATTCTACATTGATTGAAATCAAGATTTGGTCATGGCCACGACAACGTCTAATCTAGCTTTGTATATTCGTCATCCCAGCCCGTATATGTCCCACTGCTGGGCACAGGCCTCCTCACACAATGCGAGGGCTTGGGTAGGGTCCAGTCCGGATCGGTAACTTCACACACACTATTGAATTGCTTCGCTAGCTTGTGCAGGTCTCCACACGATGTGTTCCTTCACCGTAAAGCTCGTAGTAAATTTCAAATGTGATTTCGCACATGAATTTCGAAAAACTCAGAGGTGTGAGCCGGGGTTTGCACCCACGATCCTCTTCTTGAGAAGCGATAGGTCATACCACTAGGCCACCATGGCTTTGTATATTACACAAGGTAAAAAGCTTGATAGTAAAAAAACAAAAAAAAATTATAGTAACGAAGATACAAACTCCGACATGGATTCACAGAAAAACCAGAAAAAGAGACCAGCACTGGGAATCGAACCCAGGTCCACAGCAATCCGTGCTGCGTGCTATAACCCCTACACCACTGCTGGACAGGAATCTAGACACGATTTTTTTCTTATGCATACATATCTCAGGTTGCTTATGCTACTTAAGCAGCAGCACTAGCGACATCTATGTTTCGTCGAGAGACGTCACATTCTTTCGGAACTAACCACTCACCCAGACAAGAGATGTCGCTACTAAGCAATCAAATTATGATTGGTTTTTTTGGAGTCTTTTGTATTATTTATTTCAACACCCAATTTTGTTACTTTATGGGTATCCCGTGAAACCATATCCTAAAGTTTAGGAAAAATTCGTGTCTAGGTTCCTGTCCAGCAGTGGTGTAGGGGTTATAGCACGCAGCACGGATTGCTGAGGACCGGGTTCGATATCCAATGCTGGTCTCTTTTTCTGGTTTTTCTGTGCATCCATGTCTCAGTTTGTATTTTCGATATGGTTTCACGGGATACCCGTAAAAGTAACAAGGAGTTGAAATAAAAAATACAAAAAGACTCCAAAAAAAAACAATCATAAAGTTATAGTAAGTAACTTGTTTGTAAATTTACCTTTACGGTTTAAACCGAAACATCTCGAGTGTTTAAGTGGAAATAATCGTTATGTTTAGGTAGAGTCATTCACGATGACGCGTGCCGTGGTTTTTAAAGGGCTACCCGAGGTTTTCATCGATTACTGACAAGTTTTGAATCGTATCTCCTACTTTTGCACTACAGATAGAATTATAACTCAAACGGCTATCGGTTCTCCAACCTTTAATCTCCATTTTTGTCTACCGGATTTTGAAAAAAAGGAATAATTAATTTTGTATGGTTTTTTAAAACATTGTCTGAAAAAACACTTATTTCGTATCTCTATTGACGTGAAAGATCTAACGTATACGAAATCTACATATTTGGGCTCGTCTTTGACGTCTCTAAAAACTGGTCGAGGTTTTTAATTTGAAACTAATTAACACAAAAGTTATGGCCAGAAGACCAGTTTTTTGGCCTAAAATTGTTCAACTTTGATGCCAAATATCTCGAAAA
This sequence comes from Choristoneura fumiferana, assembly GCF_025370935.1. Lineage (NCBI taxonomy): Eukaryota > Metazoa > Arthropoda > Insecta > Lepidoptera > Tortricidae > Choristoneura > Choristoneura fumiferana. Next base: position 2,934,223 of record NC_133489.1, read on the forward strand.
CAATGAACTTTGAAGTAAATATAGGATACTATATTGCTTAAAACCGTTGTTGTTAATATAATTAGCTACAAAAAACATTAGAAAACTAAGGAATTCAGATCGAAGGTCATTGGGGCATGGGATCCCCTTAATACAATGTCATTAATGGCTAATTTTGACAAAATCACGCGTCTTCGTGGAGGGCACTAGGCATAGTAGCCTTACATGTGCAATCTGTGCTTCCTTAGAGTTATCGCTAACTGACCTAGCGCATCCTTGGCCCTAGTAATTACTATTCCAAACACGCACAACCACTAATGTTCATTTTAACAATAGTCTGTAGTTAAAATAATTTAAGTACTCGACAATTACTTGTTTTAATGTTACATGACCCTTTTGTTCGAGTACAGCCTTGGATTTACTATTGGATTTCATCTTTACATACTGCTAAAGTGAGAGTAGCGGGAAACCGGTGGATGCAAGTGGCGAGTTGTCGTTCATTGTGGCGTTCTAAGGGGGAGGCCTTTGTCCAGCAGTGGACGTCTTCGGGCTGATGATGATGATGATGATACTGCTAAGCTACCATCACTACCTGGGTATTATTTTGTGATTTATTTAGCGCGGGTTGGAAATCCAAAGACGAGGCCTTGCAAATAACCGCAGGATAATAAAAAAAAACCTGTTGGGGATAAATACTATTTGAAATTAATGTTTTTTTTGTCAAAAATTCAGTGATCCGGGATTTGATTAATAGTATACTAAGCGAGTATGTGTGTGTGTGGTTTTGTTTTGTGATTTTCTTAATTGAATGAGATTTAATGTAGGATGTAGGTAAAAATTATTTTATAATGGATTAATTAAATGGTTTTATATATATCCAGGAATCCGACAAACGCGTGTCCGTCCTGCCCCAGCTGAATCATGAGAACTTACTCTACTTGGAGCTAAAGACCAAAGTCAAGGAGTATTTGGAGGCGGGCCCCGAGAGCACATCACCACCCGGGAAGGTTCCTACGCCACCTGGGAAGGTCACGCCTCCTGGTAAGATCACACCACCGCCTGCCGCGAAGAAGGGGAAGAAGTGACTCTAGATACTACTGAGCTGTCGCGTTGTTGATTTTTGTATTCGTTTTGTAACTTAAAGTGCTTTAAATAGGTAGGTACAGTCGGCAGCACAATTATATTAACTTTTGTGGTGAGCACTAATAATGATCTAAGCACTCTTTTATTATCTTAGCAATAAGCCGTGCGTAGACCATTTTGAGCATCGTAACCGCTGCTTTCTTCTGCTGACTGTACGTGAATGCACCGTCACAGTATAAAAAAGGAGCAGTATACCGTCTCGGCAGCGTCCTTGATGTAATTACCTACGCCGGCTCCGGTACACAAACGCGCGATAGGGCTGCCTACTCTACTAACTGTCACTCTTCAGTTATGTATTTGATTTGATAATGTCACATGAAATTTAAAGTAGAGAAAGGATTAGGAGAGATTTAAAGATGGACTAAGTAGTGTTTAACAAAAATGCATTCTACGTTATTTTAATAAAC